>NC_068984.1:141198606-141199225 GCF_001194135.2 Octopus bimaculoides | reverse complement strand
GTCAGGGGTATTCTTAACTGAGCCGGACATGCATGGCTGCGATCTCACTTTAGTCACCGGGTCTTCTCAATCACAGTCCATCTCCAAAAGTCTCAGTCTCCTGTCATTGCCTCTGTAAGGCCCAATGTTGTAGTGGTGGTGGTGGTGGTGGTGGTGGTGATGGTAATAGTTGTGGTGGTATGGTTTTGGTAAGGATTAAAGTGAGGTTGCTATTTGTGATGGTAGTGGTGGTGGTAATGGTCGTGGTGGGGTGGGGGTGGTTGTGGGGGATGTATAGTTGTAGTGTTGCTGGTATGATTAAAATACTTCTGCTCAATAACACAAATAGAGTGGATACCGTTTACAGGTGATTACAAGTGATTCATTTGATAGACAAAGCCTACAACAACAACAACAACGACATTGACATTATAACTGGAATGTCGCTATAACCACTGTAATTATCCCTAACTTTTTTATCGATGTCTGTCTTTCTTCCTCCATGTTATTTCGGTTATTTCTCTAATACTTTTATTGCATTCTTCTTCTTCTTCTTCTTCTTCTTCTTCTTCTTCTTCTTCTTCTTCTTCTTCTTCTTCTTCTTCTTCTTCTTCTTCTTCTTCTTCTTCTTCTTCTTCTT
>NC_068984.1:141196504-141197892 GCF_001194135.2 Octopus bimaculoides | reverse complement strand
TGCGTACTATATACGAGGTTGAAAATGAAAAATATTTTCTAAGCAATGTCCGAGTCTCAATTTGATGTCCGGCAATGTTTATTCAGACGCATTTTGTGATGTCGGGCGCGAAAATACTTTAAGCTAATACCTTAAGCTATATATATATTTTCACTGACGTTATTACTGTTATGTCTTTATTTTCTGCAAAGTGCACAAAAAAGCTACACGTTTGCATTATGTTATATATACAATAATAATAAAGGACGTTACCGTATATATGTTTACAAACCAAGGACGTTATATAGACCTCCTTGACTGAAGTTAGAGAAGGGGTGCGTATTATACACAAGGTTTAAGTTTTTCAGAGGTACAGTCCCCTAAAAATCCCCTGCGTATTATACTCGAGGATTTACGGTACTCGCTTATGATTGGCAAATACACCGAAATTTTGCAAATTTAAAAGGCTAATAACTTTTTAATTATAGATTTATAGGAAAAATTAATTTCAGTTTCATGATTAGTATAGAAAACTTAATCGATGTACCAAATTTGAAAAAACAATTGGAACAAAATTGTAAGCAGTGACGAAAATCACAAAGATCCCACACTTGTACAAGGTGACACGCAGTAGGATTGAACCCAGAACCGTGTGGTTGTAAAGCAAACTTCGCACCACATTGCCACACACTGCGTAGGTATTAGCAGTTATGGTAGCGATGTTTCTAGTTCAATAATGTAAAATGAAGACTTACAGGTGATTCATTCTTTAGACAGAGACTGCAACAACAGTCACGTTAGAACTGTTATTAGCACTAATTTATTTAAATCTTTTATTAATGTTTTCTCGTTTATTTTTCTCTTTATATATCATTGTTTTGCCTTTCTTTCTTTCTTTCTTTCTTTCTTTCTTTCTTTCATGAAAGAACTCTAAACGTGTCCGAAAGAATATTTCCATGTGTATGTAGGTGTCAAGCAGTCGCATATTTTCCTTCTATTCCTCGGTAACATGTTATTTCGGTAACAGTGGACAGCCTGACTGACTGACCTCTGACTTCTGACCTCTGACCTCTGACCTCTCTACACTTTCTAATATATATATAAACAAAACAAAACAAAAGAAATACCCAACTATTGCTCCCAATTATAAATATTATACTATCTATGTTTCTGTAACGTTTCTATTAGAGCAGCTAACGTAGCCTATCAGTAATCCTACACTAGACGCCTTAAAACTTGTATATACTAACGCTATCATATTAATCCTTCTTCCTAGTTCCCACCTCGTTTTCAATTTCCTAATCTATCATTAATATATAACCTCCAAATAGATCCACTTTTTACTAAAGAGCAAAACTTGATAATCGGATTAATCTCACAATCCTTAGGGATATACATTTTCCTTCAAA
>NC_068984.1:141194043-141195542 GCF_001194135.2 Octopus bimaculoides | reverse complement strand
TGTGTGTGTGTGTGTGTGTGTGTGTGTGTGTGTGTGTGTATGTGTGTGTGTGTGTGTGTACTTGTCTCCAACCACTGCTTGACAACCGGTGTTGGTGTGTTAACGTCTCCATAAATTAGCGGTTTGGCAGAACACACCGATAGAGTAAGTACCAGGCTTACAAAAATCATTCGACTAAAACTCTTCAAGGCGGAGCCCCAGCATGGCCACAGTTAAATGACTGAAGCAAGTCAAAGCTAAAGGATTACACATTCTCTGGTTAAACCAAAACAAAACTGCTTTCTGTAAAGAAAATTTTTAATAGCATCAGAATTCAATCCTGTTTTTAGAATCCATTTTTATTTCCAACCCAAAACACGACAAAACACTACAGACTACCACAAATCAATACCAAACACCATAAAACAACCACAGGATCCGTTTTTCTCCCTTGCAAAATGATGGAAAGTGAAATGTGGAGAAAATGCTCATCATTTTGATTTTCTCCAATGTCACTCAATATGGCTGTCGGTTTATATATCGTGTTTACTGAGGTCTGTTTTGGAAATTATGGCATTACAAATATGTGGCTTCAGATTTCTTCTGATTCAACAAGTCTATGGTCAAAACTGTCCTAGATATGACCATCCCATTATTTATCCAGGCGTAGTATGTCTTGGACTATATTGTCTAATGTGTTTTTCCCTTTTTAAAACATAACAGCGTGTAATTTGAGGCATATTTGTTTGTTATTTCTTGTACGTTAATCTACTTCGCCGAGGCTCTCTTGTTGGCTCGAGTTTCGGATCGCTGCAAATGTTTATTATGAAAAGTTTGTAACATCTGTTATACTAAAGTGGTGTTTATTTTAGGCGGGTATTTCTCTAGCCACTTTAAAATATATTTATTTTGTTGTGTTCAGGTTTTTAAGTTTTTAAGGGGGGGGATGGGGTTCTGAAAGCGGATGCTAGATAAGTTATTGTAAGATTTGTCCGTTTTAATTCTGCCTTTGTTGTTACTGTTGTTGTTGTTGTTGTTGTTGTTGTTGTTGTTATCATCATTAAGAGCGTGGTCGACTTTGATTAAGCAGTCAAATAATCAAACACTTTTTAACCACAGTCATCCCGCCTATCTTGTGCGTATAGCAGAAAAGATTATTATTATTATTATTATTATTATTATTATTATTATTATTATCATCATCATTATTTTTCCTTGGGGCTGGCCAGATTGGAGCAATCTCGAGAATAACCAGCCGAAATTGCAAAGATAATCTGGATCTCGACTGAAGAGAAAAAACTCCGAATGACCCGTCCTTGTTTTCCTTATATCGTCCGTCTGGATATTTTGTTGTCCCTTTCTTGTATCACCTAACTGTCTGGATGTTTTGCGTTCTTGTCCCATTTTGTATTATATATATTATATATATAGAGAGAGAGAGAAGGGGAGAGGGAGAGAAAGAGAGAGAGGGAGAGAGAAAGTGAGAAAGTCAGAGAGTGGTAAGGAGGGAGACAGAGAGA
>NC_068984.1:141193013-141193488 GCF_001194135.2 Octopus bimaculoides | reverse complement strand
CATATATATATATATATATATATATATATATCCAACGGCTTCTTTCAGTTTCCGTATACCAAATCTACTCACAAAGCTTTGGTCGACCCGAGGCTTTAGTAGCATATTTTTTCCCAAGGTGCCACGCTGTCAGACTGAACCTGAAATGATGTGGTTGGGAAGCAAGCTTCTTACCACACAGCCACGTCTTCGCCTATTGAAGATCTCATTGAATCCAGTATTTTCGAGAAGTATTGATCCTTCCAGTAATGCCAAGCAGTAATTGATGCTATCGGAAAATGTCCGCGTTCTTCAGACCACACTGAAGTTCAATTTGATGGACGTACATTCATTTCTCTGCGGCAGATGTGTGTGTGTGTGTGTGTGTGTGTGTGTGTGTGCAGATCATGCAAGGGACGCTACTACAAATTATCTTGTATGACTTCCCTTGAAAACTACCATCGGAGAATTTATTCAACCAAATGTTTAGAATTAC
>NC_068984.1:141189349-141192361 GCF_001194135.2 Octopus bimaculoides | reverse complement strand
TATATATATATGAATACACACACACATACATATTAACATACATCCGCGTGTGTTTGTGTGTGTTTTAGTAGTTCCTTAATTGGATAGAAATTGTGGAACAGATGAACGAATAAATCAACTTTCGTTGATTCCTCTTACTTCTGACCCTAAATTATTTCATTAAATCTATTTCCGTTTCATCTCCCCTAAATTCCCAAACATGGGTTTTGGCTGTCGTAGCCAAAATAAACTAAGGAACAGGAGACAATATGTGATGTGTCCTAACTTTCGTTCATTCTCAATTGGGATCGGTCTTCTAAGGTATCTGAACATTCTCAAATTACAAAGACCTCCTTTATTGTAATACATCTATTGACAAATCTTGTCTGGTTAGCAGCACGTTTCTCTAATGACCAATGCAACGTTTTCAGCAGAATTCCCTGTCTGTTATATGTTTGTAAGAAATGCTATGATGGCGTGCATGACCCACGTCTGCTACTGTTGTTGTTGTTTTAATTGTCGTTGTTATTGTTGCTGTTGCTGCTGCTGCTGCTGCTGCTGCTGTTATTGTCCTTGTTGTTGGTGTTATTATTATTATTATTGTTATTATTGTTGTTGTTGTTGTTGTTGTTGTTGTTCTTCTTCTTCTTCTTCTTCTTCTTCTTCTTCTTCTTCTTCTTCTTCTTCTTCTTCTCGCTGTTGCTGTGTAACTCCATATCAAACTTGATCAAGGAAACCATTTATTCGAAGCCATTCCAGTAGGTGTCAAACTCATATTTTAAAGTTTTTGTGGAATAGCATAGCCTAATGTGTTCTTCCCACTTTCAAGATTGTTGGATGTGATACGAGAGAGAGATTTGTGTGTGTGTGTGTGTTTGTGTATCTGTGTTTGTCCCCGCGCCATCGCTTCACAATCGATGTTGGTATATTTATATCCCCGTAACTTAGCGGTTCGGCAAAAGAAATCGATAGAATAAGTACTAGGTTTACAAAGGATAAGACCTGGGGTCGATCTGTTCTACAAAAAGCGGTGCCCCAGCATGGCCGCAGTCAAATGACTGAAATAAACAACAGAATAAAAGAATAAGGTCATATTGTGTGAAGACGCGTGGCTTAGTGGTTAGGGCATTCGGCTCACGATTGTTAGGTTGCGTGTTCAATTCCCGGCGACGCGTTGTATTCTTGAGCAAGACACTTTGTTTCACGTTGCTTCAGTCCACTCAGCTGGCAAAAATGAGTAATACCTGTAATTACAAAGGGGACAGCGTTGTCACACTCTGTGTCACGCTGAGTCTCCCTGAGAACTACGTTGGGGGTACACATGTCTGTGGAGTGCTCAGCCACTAGCACGTTAATTTGGCGAGCAGGCTGTTCCGTTGATCGGATCAGCTGGGACCCTCGTCGTCGTAACCGACGGAGTGCTCCTTTTAATACACACACACACACACACATATATATACACAAATTCATACAGTGACATGTAGAGGGATTGAACCAGGAGTCATATGGTTGGGAAGCAAACTTCTTACCACACAGCTACATACAATATTCTTTATTCATTAAACTAATGAGTCTGATTTTGTCTTTCCTTTCCTTGCAGCGTGAGTGTATCAGTATCCACATCGGACAGGCAGGAGTTCAAATCGGCAATGCATGCTGGGAACTGTATTGTTTGGAACATTGTATCCAACAAAATGGTCAAGTACCTGATCTGAAGTCACAAACAGGCAGCGATGATTCGTTTAACACGTTTTTCAGCGAAACTGGTGGAGGAAAACACGTCCCAAGGGCCGTTTTTGTTGATCTGGAACCGACGGTCATCGGTAAGTTGGTTTACTACAAACTTCAACTTATAGCAAACTTCAACTTATAGCAATTAAATCGAGACAACCTTTAAATTATAGTTAATCATAGGAACTGATGCTTTCTACTACATTATTTTCGTCACATGCATTGTGCATCCTTTTCTCTCCTATAACAAGTTTTTGAACTTCTAAGAGAGAGTTAAAGTACGTTTCAGCACCCATTCATTATTTATAAGAAATAAGGCTGGCAGAAACGTTAGCACACCGAGCGAAATGCTTACCAGTATTTCGTTTACCGCTACGTTCTGAGTTCAAATTCCGCCGAGGTCGACAAATAAAGTACTAGTTACGTACTGTGGTCCCTTTGTCAGTCCTCGTTTGTCCCCTCTACGTTTAGCCCCTTGTGGGAAATAAAGAAATAAGAATCGTGAGCACGCCGGGCGAAATGCTGCGCGGTATTTCGTTTACCGCTACGTTCTGAGTTCAAATTCCGCCGAGGTCGGCCTTGCCTTTCATCCTTTCAGGGTCGATGAAATAAGTACCAGTTACGCACTATCTCCTCATCCAAATTTTCAAGCCTTGTGCCTACAGCAAAAAGAATTATTTATGAGAAATTATGTTGGAGAATATCATAAAGAGCTTATCTTATGGCATATTTCTCATATCATAGTTATTCTATTATTCTCTTATTCTGTCTCTATTCTAGAATTTGTCGAAATTCCTTATTTATGTCACTTTTATTTCTCTGTTTCAGAATTTGTTTACGTCTATATTTCATTTTGTATTTCTCTTCTATGATTAATTCTTTAGCAGATCCGATCTATTACACGTGGGGTGAGGTGAGGCGAGGAAAAGAAATTTTTTTGTGTAAGCTTAGTATCCTGCATCTGTTTTTATACATATATGTTGTCTTACAAACACAAACATACAGTCACACACACGCGCCCACGCGCCCCCCCCACACACAAACACGCGCACGCGCGCGCACATACACGCACACACAAGCATACACACACGCACACACAAACACACACGCATACACACGCATACGCGCGCATGCACGGACACATACACACACACAAACACACATACACACACAAACATACACACACGCACACACAAACACACACACACACACACAAACACACACACACGCATACACACGCGCGCGCACACATACACACACACACAAGCATACATACACGAACACACAGACACACATACGCAC
>NC_068984.1:141187482-141189339 GCF_001194135.2 Octopus bimaculoides | reverse complement strand
ACACGCACACACAAACACACATACGCACGCACACACACACACACACACACACACACACACACACACACACACGCATACACACGCATACATATCAAATATACACATGCTGACATACACACACGCACGAACCCTTATTTACACAAACGCTAATAATAATTCTATTGTTTCTTTATTGCAGATGAGGTCCGCACAGGTCCGTACCGCCAGCTTTTCCATCCTGAGCAACTTATCAGCGGTAAAGAAGATGCGGCCAATAATTATGCCCGTGGTCACTACACAATTGGTAAGGAGATAATCGATTTGGTTCTGGACAGAATCCGCAAGCTCACTGACCAATGTATTGGACTACAGGGTTTCTTGGTGTTCCACAGTTTCGGTGGTGGCACAGGTTCCGGTTTCACCTCCTTACTGATGGAACGCCTGAGTGTCGACTTTGGGAAGAAGTCCAAGCTAGAGTTCTCGGTGTATCCTGCACCCCAGGTTTCAACAGCTGTTGTCGAACCGTATAACTCGATTCTGACCACCCACACCACTTTAGAACACTCTGACTGTGCTTTTATGGTCGACAACGAAGCTATCTACGACATATGTCGCAGAAATCTCGACATTGAACGTCCGAGTTATATTAACTTAAATCGACTGATTGCTCAAGTTGTGAGTTCCATCACAGCTTCTTTGCGTTTTGACGGTGCACTTAACGTTGATCTGACGGAGTTTCAAACCAACCTCGTTCCTTATCCTAGAATCCATTTCCCATTGGTTACTTATTCACCAATCATTTCGTCAGAAAAAGCTTACCACGAGTCTCTTTCGGTGTCTGAAATTACTAACGCTTGCTTTGAACCTGCCAACCAGATGGTGAAATGCGACCCACGCAACGGCAAATACATGGCTTGCTGCATGCTTTATCGTGGAGACGTCGTTCCGAAAGATGTGAACCAAGCAATTGCAACGATCAAAACAAAACGATCGATTCAGTTTGTCGATTGGTGTCCAACAGGATTCAAAGTAGGGATCAATTACCAACCCCCGACGATCATACCTGGTGGAGATTTGGCTACCGTTCAAAGAGCTGTTTGTATGTTAAGCAATACGACAGCTATCGCAGAGGCCTGGGCCAGACTTGACTACAAATTCGATCTGATGTATGCAAAACGAGCTTTTGTTCATTGGTATGTCGGCGAAGGAATGGAAGAAGGAGAATTTGCAGAAGCCAGAGAGGATCTTGCTGCCCTTGAGAAAGACTATGAAGAAGTAGGAGGCGATTCCGATGAAGGTGGTGCGGAAGATGACTTTGAAGAATACTAAACATAAAGATTCTCTTCAAACCAGTTAATTATTGCGTTGATCTTGCTGTTTCCAGTGGCATGAAAGTGGACCATAATCATAGAGAAATATATATTATGTCCCCTACCCAGCGAACTTAATTCTCTCTCGCAATTTCTTTCTCGCTTTTTCCTTCCCTCTTTAATATTTTCTCAACCTTCTTCTCTCTGTCTGTCGGTCTCTCTCTCTCTCTCTCTCTTTCTTTCTTTCTCTTTCTTCTTTGTAATAAACACCAGACTTGGCCGAAGATGTCTTCAAAGGTTGACTATGATAATCAACTCATAATAATTCTTCAATTACTTCCTGTCTTTTAATAGCTGAATATATCGATATTCATTTCCAAAGTTCGAACAGTGAATGAAATTTTAGGATATGTTGTTTTCGTTTTTTCCTTATTTTTCTTTTTCATGGTTATTTTTTGATTCTCCTTAAAAATTTTAATTCGCAATAAATACATTATACACCGGTGTATAGGATACGTATGCATGTACAAGTGTATATTTATATAAATGAATACATAACGTATATATA
>NC_068984.1:141184475-141185881 GCF_001194135.2 Octopus bimaculoides | reverse complement strand
TATATGTATATATATATTATATATATATATGTGTGTATGTGTATGTATATACATATGTATATAAGTATATGTATATATGTATATATGTATACACACAGCCATGCATTATTTTTGCGTGTACGAAATAAAAGAAGAATGAACATTGCTTGAAATAGAAATTTTATAATTTATCTAATTCAGTCAAAATCAAATCTTCATCGCGTCATCAATTTCTGTTTCTCGCTAAGTTATCGTTTGCTGTAAATCCACGTTACCTGACGATCGCTTGGCTTGAAACTCTGATGTAGTTATGCTGTATGTATATACATATATGTAGATGTGTATTCATACATTCATTATATTTACATCGAGAAATACCGACGCTAAACTTCACGCATGCACTTATCTCAACCCGCGTAAACGTCTCTAAGGTTAGCGCGTGAGAGGGTTAAGAAAGAGGCGCTTTTGTACTCACACCGTTTATTTCAAAGATACCAGGGAGAAGAATAAAATTAAAAGAACAGGAAAAACAAGAACAACAATAGTGATGATAGTCGTAATAATAATAATAATAATAATAATAATAATAATAATAATAATAATAATAATAATAATAATGATAGTAAAATTGCTGAAGGAAAAAGCGACAAAGAAAGAACGCAAAGTATAATACAATAACATATTCAATCTCGCAATCAACTTTTAAGCTTCTGTGGTAAATATTTATTTTTCAGCCATTAAATGAAATTAAATTAAACATCCACTAAAAAGCTTTCCTTTTCTGACTCCCATACCTTATAATAAATAAATATTCTGATCAAGAACCTGATTAAAAAAAAAACTTTTAAAACTTCAGAAAAATATAAACAAAGCGAATAAAGATAAGCATGCCATTATGAATTAATAAATAAGTGATAAATGTCGTCGAGTAAAAATGAAAAATAAACAAAAATTACAAAATGAATTGTCACGCTTGGTTTACCTAAAGAACATTAATCAGGATTACTTTCGAGTCGAAGTTGTGTCTTCGAGAAAGGCATGAACGTCACTCTATCTCATTCATTTCCATTATAAACTTGTGGCCTTGTAACATATTAACGTTACGCTACTTTTTATTTTGTTTTCTAAGAAATATCATTTGCCATTATATGCGGCGCATGCGCAGAAATATTTGCTATTTAGTTTATTTTCATTTTGTGAAATCTAAATTTCAGTGTTTTAAATCGAATTTCTTTAACGGTTCCCTTGCGTATGCATGAATGTGTGTGTGTGTATGTGTATGTGTGTGTGCATGTGTGTTAGTATGTGTTTGAGTGACTACATACATACATAATACATACACACACTCATATATACATACATACATACATACATACATACATATATATATATATATATATATATATATATATATATATATATATATA
>NC_068984.1:141179842-141180753 GCF_001194135.2 Octopus bimaculoides | reverse complement strand
TGTCATACCAGCCATGACGAAGGGAAATAGCCCTGAAACTCGAGTCGCCTTTATATATTTATATTTATATTTATATATTTGATCCTTTATATTGAACACTCAATATTTCATCTACATTCAATACTTTATTTCATGGTGCCATCCATTTTTATTTTATTTTATTTCATATTATATATTGTATATTATATTATATATTGTATATTCCATATTCTATACCCCACATTGGTTCTGCAGGAATATAAATAAAACATAAAAAACAGACAGTGTTGGAACTCTTTTAAACAAAATAATATATTCCTCTATACACAATCATACAAAAAACCCACCTTTTTTGTATTTATTTTTACTCGCATATATATATACGTCAGCAAATATATAAGACCCAGAGTGGATGTTGAAATATTTGAGATGATAAATGGAGAAATATTAATTGCTTAAAACTGCACTCTTTCGAAATATGCTTTAAGTTACACCCTTTTTGAACTGGAAAACTAATTTTCTAAATGACCAATTTTGATAAAGAGGAATTCAAATTAATATTAATTAAATATGGAATAAAGTGGCGTACCAGTTTGATCTGTTGTAACATTATGGAAATTGCATGTAAACAAGGCTTCCGTTAAGCGGGTTAAACAATAATGTGCATATTAAGAGTACAAGAAAATGCTGGTTTTAAATTCTGGCACAAGGACAGCAGTTTCGAGGGAAGGGAGTAAATTGATTGCATCGCTCCCCCCCCCAGTGCTCAACTGGTACTTATTTCATCGACCCCCGAAAGGATGAAAGGTAAAGTCGACCTCGGCAGAATTTGAACTCGGAACGTAGAGACAGACAAAATACTGCTAAGCATCTTTCCCGGTCTGCTAACGATTCTGCTAATATATAGATATATGTATGTATTTATATTATCT
>NC_068984.1:141177476-141179832 GCF_001194135.2 Octopus bimaculoides | reverse complement strand
TATATATATATATATGTATGTATGTATGTATATATATACGTATATACATACATGTTTGTATATACATGCATAGTAGATGCATACACTCATACATGCATATGTATCTGCATATATTCGGCCACTTAATTATACTGACACGTATTCATTACTCACGCAGGTGAAGCTGCGTGCACATACATGCATTTACATAAACACACACACATATACATACACACACATATACACACACACACACATACATACACTCGCACACAAACACACACACACACACAACCACACACAGATATACATTTTCGAATTTGATAAGTTTGTGTAAGTTTAATGAATATACATATACATGTAGTCCCGTTGTAATAACTGGAGATTCCGTATTAGAAACTGGATAACAGCTTGATTAGTTTCACCTGATTATTGCCGGCTCATCAGGATTGTCGATGCTGTTTGTGTTATAAGCAAATAAAACAAATTATAACTTCTTATGCTTAACGTTATGAGTAACAGATACAACTTATTCCTTTGCATATCTGTAAATACATTGGCAGCGCGATTTATTTGATTAAAATATAACTGGGATGCCCTGAATTCTAATCAATTAAAATTTAAGAGTTCTTTCCCTTGATCTTTTTTGGCTAGAATTAGTCATTTAGATAGTGAATATTGTTATTGTTAATATTGTACTTTTAAGTACTTGGAATGTTTCCGGTTATTACATCAAGCAAGATAAGAATATTTATTACATACCAAACACAGTACTTAAAAAATAAATTAGATACACTATTCCATGATATAGCAAAACCAAATACGAATACTTCGTTAAGGAATTCTATTGATGAACAATCTGGCCACAGATATAGAAGTTATTACAGAGCCTTCAGTTACAATTATAAAAATAATGCAGCACTATATAGACAAACTAACAAGAATGCCTCTAGGAAAAGCGGAATCTTATGGTTCACTCTCCCTTTCTCTCTTCAAATTAGAAACCTTCCCCATTTTTTTTTTTCAAAATTATTGAAAAAAAAATTCCCTATGGACCATAAGTATCATACTATTTTTAATAAATCTACATTAAAATTATCTTATTCATCAACACCAAACTTGGGCGCTATTATTGCGTCTAATAATAAACATAAGCTTAAAAATAATCCATGGGTAACAGACCCTACCGAACCTAGTTTAGAGGTGGTAATAGAAAATAAGAAGCAATAAATAGGAATATGTAAATAAAAGTTGTAATTGTCGTTCCCCAGAAGGCTTCCCCTTGAAAGGTTCCTGTTTAAGGAAAAATGTTGTATATAGATGTGAGATTACTACCTCTAGTGAATCTAAGAAAATATATATTGGAAGTACAGTTGATTTTATAAATTCTTTTATAAATCCCAAAACTGTGAATTCAACTACACTTTCTATTTATGTAAACCAATTGAAATAACAAAATATTGAATATAAATTAGATTGGGCAATACTAACTGAAACGACCTCATATAACACGAATACAAAAATCTCTAAGTTATGTACAAAAGAGTCTGTTAATATCCTTCGTACTAATAGGGAACTCCTACTAAATAAGGTCTTTGAAGTACTAATATTTTGTAGGCATAAATATCTTTCAACTTTTAAATAAATTTCGATCTAAATTATTAATAATAGCTAACTTGTTTATAAATTTTAGATTAATAGACTCA
Source organism: Octopus bimaculoides (assembly GCF_001194135.2). Taxonomy (NCBI): domain Eukaryota; kingdom Metazoa; phylum Mollusca; class Cephalopoda; order Octopoda; family Octopodidae; genus Octopus; species Octopus bimaculoides. The sequence goes on along the minus strand of NC_068984.1, from coordinate 141,178,147 downwards.
ACCCAAGTATATAATGAACTCGTCTTAAATACAATAACTCCATACAACCTCTCTTGTACTTTATGTTTATTTACGAGAGTTAACTGCTGTCCTGTTTCTTCAACGCGCCGTATTTTCTATCATTTTTTCTATTTTTTCCTCTTACGTCTATTCCAAATGAAAAGGACTCTAAGTCTGTTACGTGTTCCTTGAGGAAGGAACTGTTTATATGTGAGACAGACAGGAATACTTTATCCACCACCCGTAAAATTTTCCCGAAACGATCGTAGTATGAGTACGGACATTGTTTCTGCCATGGAATACTTTTAATATCTTTTAATTAATTTATGTATATTGTCATATATTGTCCATGTAATTTATAACTTTCTTCCTTCTTGTTTCTAACACAGATGTACAGAGTTCAGGCACTCGTATACCATTTAATATTTTCGTTATACATTCATGTAATTTTCTATGTATATTTTTATGTATTTTTGTGTAATTCTGTACGCGCAAATATTTACTACAGTTTTATGAGATTTGACTTAAGTACTCCGAACCTGTAAAGAAAAATTGTTTACCGATTAGCTGAATTTTATGTCATCTATATTATTCATATAGCTCATAATCTGACCACTACATGGACGTTCTATACACGGAAATAATTCCTTCATTCTTTCCTTATATATATA
>NC_068984.1:141169715-141173796 GCF_001194135.2 Octopus bimaculoides | reverse complement strand
ATATATATATATATATATATATAGTTCAAAAAAACAATAACAAAAAAACAAAAAAACAACAAAGTGAGGACGTGATATGGATAGTATTATTGGACGCTCAATATATATCAATTCGTTTTGCAAGATTCTGTGGTAATGCAGCATCCACGTTTTGTTTAGATACCCAAATAAAACGCTTTATTGATGGTCTGACCACGTGATGATCGACAGTTTCTCCATAAGCAAAAGATAATATTGCCTTCACAATTGAATGACCTTGATACACTTTTTCAGTTGCTGCCACACCGATCCAACTACTGCGGTGACTGTTATGTATTTATCTTGTTTTCGTACCGTAGCCGTATATCTACCTTTCGTCATCTGTTATTGACACTTTTCAGAAAGTTTTCATCGGTATTCGAACTACCAAACAGCTACTTTCTAACTGATTTACTTCACATTTTCATCATCTGTCAAAAGACGCGGCACAAATTTTGCTGTAAAATGATGCAACTTTAGTCCTTTTTTTTTTTTTTACAGATGTTCACTTCTTCGAAATTTCACAAAGTCATGCGACAATTTTCACGGACAACAGCAAGCAACTTCACAATAGGCTCATCGCTGATGTCGTCTATGTGGACCCTCTTCACGATTTGAAACGCTGTTTTCACTCGTGACATTATTCACTGCTTAAACAATTCTCCATTACAAAGGTTTCTTGCAATACTAAAAACATCGCCGTTAATGTTTTTTCCAAATTTGAAACAGAATTGCACATATATGTGTTAATATTCCAAATCTTTCGAGTGCAGGACAACTCAACACTGCCAACTTAACACCACCGACTCAACGCCAGGACAACTCAACACCAAGACAAAGTGCAAACAGATCGTAGACGAATTTGTGAGAAACAAAGTTTAAAAAGACATTTAGGACGAGTTGATAGATTAAAAATTGATAAACAGATAATTTATTCGTGTTATAACGTTATTCGTTTTATAACATTATCAGGTATTTATAAAAGATTGATTTAATACATGACATAAATTTTAAAATAAGAATAGAAGTAATTGAGAAAAAAACAAATTTTTAATACAAAGCTAAAACTTAAATGAGAAATTTACTGAAAGCTGTATGCAATTCCCTTCAAAAATTCTGTGGGAGATCGTTCTGAAATAGATGAAACAAGATGCAGGATTCTATCATCTGCCTTTATATACTTCTTCAGTTTAGTGGGAGGGAGATGACATCCAATCAGTTGCTCAAAAAATGCGTTTCGTTTTCTTTGCACCTTATGTAGCCTATTTATGAATCTCCATAGTGTGGGGTGCTCCATTTCCAGCTCTGCCTGGAGTCTTCTATTTGTTGCTTCAGCATGGTTGTTTTGTCCGGTCTTCCCCGAGGAATATCCTCTCACAAACATTCCACATTTCATGGGGGAAGAGTGTAGGTCTGCATTTACTCCCACATCGATTTGGTCTTCTAATATAGGTGCTTTTGAACCAATTCAGCAGTGCTGCAAGTTCTTCAGGCATATCCGCAGAAAGAGAGTCAGGATACGTATCAATATGTGGAACAGGAACAAATGCTAAACTTAATATCATCTTGGCTTTTAGTACAAAGGTAGCATTGTTGTTGTGTCTTCGGCACGACGTTTCAAGGCTGTTTGCACTTTAGCCACTTCTGTATTAACTGCAGACGAATTTTGAGGATGCGTGTTTACCTCCTTGATAACTGCACCAAACTTCGTATGAATCCTTGCATTGCACATAGAACCTTCATCACAACGCCAAAATTTTATATTGTTGTCACTCTTACTAAACTAATCAAATACAAATAAATGTCCCTCGTGTGCAATTTTTTCTTTTCCTTTTTGGCTAAGAATTTTAATTTTGGGTGTGATGAAAAAATTTAAATATATATTCACGAATTCAACTTTCAAAATTTCTACGCCTTAATGTCGATCTCAAGAGCTGTGACTGTCAACGTCGGTAGAAAAATATGAATTCTTGGTATTCCTTCTTTAAATGGTTTAGAGCAATCTTAGTATCTTCGACACAAGCTGAATAGGCCGTTATGACCAATAAATTACTGCGACAAACTGCTAAATCGAAGAAGCTTGGACTGATCGTGAAGCAAACAAACCATTGTTCCGGAACGCACACACACACACACACACACACACACACACATACACATACACACACACACACACACACTATCACACACACAATTATATCCTTTATAAATTACTTTTATTCGAATTTTAAAAATTCTGCTTTTTTATATTCAAGTCATTAAGATAAATCTTTTTATAAATTTCTGGTAATGTCATAAAACGAAAAAACGAATAAATTATTTATTAGTCAAATTTCCTGGTGATGAGTTGTCCTGGCGTTGAGTCGGCGGTGTTGAGTTGGCGGTGGTGAGTTGTGTCTATTCGAAATTTTTCATTGTTCAACTTGAGACAAAATCATCGAGTGCCGTAAGCATGCGTTTACTCTGGCAACGTAAATTCATAAGTAACAGACGTAATGTGACGTAACTATCATCAGTTTGAAGGTAAAGGTCACGGCTACAGAAAACTGCAGTCACGAGAATGCTTTACTGGTTGGCGCTGTTTAAGGAGTTTAGTCACTTCTACCGGTCACATAAGTACAATAGTTTGCCGTTAGCCGAACACTCCTTTTCAACATAGAGTAATTACAGCACTTGACAATGCAAAACGCGAAACAAAACATCAATTTGGTAAAACTACCATCCTATATAAAATTCCACGAGAGAGTACAAATGCTAAAGAAAATTTATGAGTAGGCGCTATGCAACCCGCTCCAAAAAACAAACAAACAAAACAAAACAGTTATAAGAGTGGCTATAGGCACAGGAGTGGCTGTGTGGTAAGAGTGGCTGTGTGATTGCTTCCCAACCACATGGTTCCGGGGCAACTTGGGCAAGTGATTTCTGCTATAGCCTCGAGCCAACCAAATCCTTCAGTGGATTTGGTAGACGGAAACTAGGCGGAGAGCTGGCAGAAAGGTTACCCCGCCGGGTGAAATGCTTAGCAGTATTTCGTCTGTCGTTACGTTCTGAGTTCAAATTCCGCCGAGGTCGATAAATTAAGTACCAGTTACGCACTGGGGTCGATGTAATCGACTTAATCCCTTTGTCTGTCCTTGTTTGTCCCCTCTATGTTTAGCCCCTTGTGGACAATAAAGAAATAAGGAAACTGAAATATATATATGTTTATATGTTTGTATGTATGTGTGTGTGTGTTTGTCTCCCCACTATCGCTTGACAACCGATGTTGGTGTGTTCACGTCCCCGTAACCTAGCGGTTCGGCAAAAGAGACCGACAGAATTAGTACTATGCTTACAAAGAATAAGTCCTGAGGTCGATTTGTTTCGACTAAAAGGCGGTGCTCCAGCATGGCCGCAGTCTAAATGACCGAAGCAAGTAAAAGAATAAAAAGAAAAAAAAGAAGAGAAACAACAGCCAAACTTTATTGCATTTCACACAATTGCACTAAAGTTGCAATAGATGCTTTCTTATAATTAGATACTCATTAAAACAATTACAACTTTCTAAATCGAATTTATTTTTAAATCGGGTTCATTTTTAATATTCTCGTTTGTGAGAGCAGTCGAGTTTATTTCAGATATTCTCATTTTAAAAATCATCTCCGGCTAATCGTCGAGAGCACATTGGTGCTACCTGTCACATTGGTGCTACCTGTCACCTTGGTGCTACCTGTTACCTTGGTGGAGGCTTACGCTCTCTGAGTGCTCTTGTTTAACATTGTGGTTTTGTTGCTAGACAAAAGTCCAAGAGTTCAATATTTCAGCTCTAATAAACAACATACTGTAACTCCATTTCATTTTTGTATTGAGTTCTATTCCTTCAAGAACTTTTAGCCGAATGAATCAACCTTGTACTTAACCTCTCAGTTTCTTTTGGCGAACCGCTAGATTACGGGTGCATAAACACACCACCAGTTGTCAAGCGGTGGCGGGGGACAAACGCACTTACACAAACAAACACACACATATATAAGAACATATATGTATATATATATATATATATATATATATATATATATATATA
>NC_068984.1:141162028-141167534 GCF_001194135.2 Octopus bimaculoides | reverse complement strand
GGAGGATTCTGATATATAAATTGTTAAATAAAATTTTAGAAAGGCATGGGTACAATTATACAAGCAGCGTCATGAGAAGTTGACATTTAAGATAAATGATAGGAAGAACGAAAGACTATATATGAGAGAAATAATGTGTCGACGTAATGAAAGTTTTTAGCGTTGGAAAATAAGGACAATTGAGAAAAGAATTAGTGAGGCAACAATGAAATATAGAAAGTGTTCGGATGTCTAGAATGAACCAAATATGGATGTCTAGAAACAGTAGGGATCTCTAGAATGAACTAACAAAGAACGTAAGATTCTGAAAAGTGCAGTCACAAAAGAAACGCAGAAAGTACACTGCATTCAAAAGGTAGAGTATATTTATCTTTGATTTGCAGTATATATTTACTTTATGTTGAAAATAATACTACGTATCAGTTTGCATTACTTTCCTCGTGAGGAAGCGTGTGAAACTTTTAATATCAGCACCGCTACAAGGACTATGTTCATAATAAAAAGAATGACTAAACCATTTCACAGACACGCATGCACACACATGCACGCACACACGTCATATGCTTCTATGTATGTATGTATGTATGTATGTATGTATGCATGTATGTATGTATGCATGCATGCATGTATGTACGTATATATATTCATATTAAGAGCAAGCATAGACGCACTCTCTTACCTTAGCTTTCATATGTTACTGTTAATCCAGCTCAATGTTCCAATAAACCAAAACACCGACGCTGGTATTCGTTCGGTTTTTAGTATTCGTGATCATAAAATGATCGCAGTTTTACATTGAATTTGATAGAAAGACACAAATAGAAGGAAACGAACGAATGAATAATGTAAGACTAAAAAAAAACAATGGCCGTCACGTAGAATCGAGGGTGACGTGGAAACATTAAGTTCCTCTGTGGTTTTGAACAAGCATAGACACACTGTCTTACCTTAGCTTTCATATTTGCAAGGATTTCTTCCGTATGTATATCATAATTCTTTTTCTTCTGTTCTTCAATTCGCAATTTTTCATTTTCTTTTTCCTGTGCCACTTTCTCAATTCTTTCGTTCTCATCATCATTTAGTTCCTTCATTTGATTACTGATTCGAAGACCGAGCACCTCGAGATATTTCTGACGTTGCCTGTAAAAGACAAATTAGACGCATAGTTAGGGTATTTTTATGACATTATTTCTTGCTGACGACCAGGAACTTCTTGAATTCTGAGCTGGCAAACGAAAGGGAGTCACCAAAGGGTCACTCAACCATCTACAAATGGGTGGTGCATCTACCTCAAATTGTACCGCCTTCAAAGACGTATACTCTGGTATGTGTGGATAATATAGTTATCGTAATCGAAATATAAAATAAACTGTTTCGAATCAAAATTTTATTACAAAGAAAGGGGAAACAGAAACAAGAAGTGGGGGAATTAAGCAGCAGCAGAAGGGGGAGGGGAGGAGGCAATGGACTGCACGTTCCAGGACAATCGGCGCACCATGTGGTCATGATAGCGATGGTGTTGCCGCGGAAAACGGCCAACGACACCTACTGTAGCCGCCACGCCATCTCGCGGAGCTCATTTCTTAGACGGGCCGCCGTTATCCTGATTTTGTGGTGGAGATCGGTAGAGCGGGGTCTGAGAACCCCCGAAGACTAGATGGCGACCGACATAAACTTATAGCCGCCGGTCAGACCCCTGCATTTATCTATTTTTTCTCTCTTATGCTTGAATCGATGGGATGATCATGGATGGCATCTCATATATAGATTCGATTAGAACTGACCCGGAACTGAACTTCAATCGTCAACAAATTCAACTACAAAAACCTCTGATTCAAAATACAGCAATCACATTAACACACTAGTATCACCGTCTCACCACAACAGCCAACAGACTGAAACCACCACTTCGAAAAAAGTGAGTGTTGTGTTTTTTGTGTTGTTGTTGCCGTTGTTGGCACTCCGTCGCTTACGACGTCGAGGGTTCCAGTTGATCCGATCAACGGAACAGCCTGCTCGTGAAATTAACGTGCAAGTAGCTGAGCACTCCACACACACGTGTACCCTTAACGTAGTTCTCGGGGATATTCAGCGTGACACATTGTGACAAGGCTGGTCCTTTGAAATACAGGCACAACAGAAACAGGAAGTAAGAGTGAAAGAAAGTTGTGGTGAAAGAGTACACCATCCCCTGCCAGAGCCTCGTGGAGCTTTAGGTGTTTTCGTTCAATAAACACTCACAACGTCCGGTCTGGGAATCGAAACCGCGATCCTATGACCACGTTTTTTGTGTAGAAAATGAATATAGTAAGCGTGCATTCTAGAAAGGTACAACTAGCAGACGCATTAGTAACCACAGTAACAGCAGATCCTTATGACGTCATGTATTTGTTACATCACACTCGGCCATTCCACAATCTCTCTTTTTCTAAACAATAAGGATTTCCTTCCTTCACTCACAAACACATTTAAAAAAATTATTTAGAGTAAATTCAGCCGATCTAGTTAACTTGCAGCAGATATCTGCTATTAAATTTGTCCCTTCTCAGGGGATCAAGAATACAGAAGAGCTGAAGAGGCTTTCAACTCTGGGACAAAACCAAGTACCACTATGGCCCTTTGGAGCTATATCTGTCTACTAATCCACCAACTTTACTACTACTACTACTACTACTACTACTACTACTAATAATAATAATAATGCTTTCTACTGGAAGCACAAGGCCTCAAATTTTGTGGGAAGGGGACTAATTGATTACATCGACCCAATGTTTCACTGGTACTTAATTTACCGATCCCGAAAGGATTAATGGCAAAGTTGCCATCGCCGGAATTTGAACTCAGAACGTAGCGACAGGCGAAACACCGTTAAGCATTTCGTCCAGCGTGCTAACGATTCTGCCAGCTCGCCGCCTTAATGATAATAATAATAATAATAATAATAATAATGATAATAATAATAATAATAATAATGATGATGATGATGATGATGATGATGATGATGATGATGATGATGATGATTGTGGTGATGATGATGGTGATAATGTCAGAAATGTGGTTTTGGAGCTGGAATCACTTGGTATATTGATCGGGTTGAAAGAGTGCTCAAGTCGGAGAAATGCAAGATTTTTAGGGATTTTCCTATTCAGTTAACTAGTGGCTAGAAAATAATAAACCAAGCATATCAATAATTGATAAGGAAAAGCGAAGTTGCTTACTAATTGATCGATCATGTCTAGGATTGTAAAGAAAGAAAGTAGAAAATTAAAAAAAATACAATCCCTTAAAATGTTAAATTGCGGGAATTTTAATAACTGGTGCATTAGGAACTGTGAGTTATGATATAGACAAATGGTTGAAAGAGATTGGATTGGAAAGGAATGCTCCGCGGAGCTTCTACTGAAAATGTGCCTCTTAGGAATAGGGAAGATTACCAAGAGGGTTCTAAGCACTTGAATGACTCTTGAAAGACACTTGTGGATGCCTAAGGTTACAGGTAGTAATCCGCTATCGACATAAATTCTACCAGGAATAAGACTGAATCTGGATCAAACCAATAATAATAATAATAATAATAATAATAATAATAATAATAATAATAATAATAATTACAATAATAATAATAATAATAATAATAATAATAATACTAATAATAATAATAATAATTACAATAATAATAATAATAATAATAGCCAAAGAAATAGACAGAGAAAAATCCCAGCAATGGTTGAGAAGCTTAGGACTCAATCATCTGTATATGCAAATAATAATAATAATGATAACAACAACAACAACAACAACAACAACAACAACAACAACAATAATAATAATAATAATAATAATAATAATAATAATAATAACTCAAAGCAGAGACTGAAGGATTTTTAATTGCTGCACAAGACCAAAGCCTCCCCACCAGAAATTACCAAAAACATATAATGAAAAGAAACATAACAAGTACTGAATAATAATAATAATAATACTTTCTACTATTGGCACAAGGCCTGGAATTTGTGGGGAAGAGATAGTAGATTACATCGATCCCAGTGCTATTTCCAACGCAGGCTATCACTATCGTCTCGCAGGATTTTTCAAACTAAGGAATATGGCCGAGAAATCCTAAGAAGTGTTCTTGTAGTTTGAAGTCTGATACTGCGGCGAATTGGCAGAGTCTTTAAACACTGGATGAAGTTTTTCACGATCTTCATTTCCAACTCATTGCTATTTGAGTTCAAGTGACGCTGAAGTCAACCGTCCCCAATAAAATCGATTGTAGTTAGACCTTGAAAGGGAGATGTACCCCATCGGGTCTAAAATGTGCCTTAAAATACGCTGAGTGTCATATTCACGCCTCTTTTACTCCATCATCAAGCTGAAAGCTAAGTAAATGTTTTATAGACGTTTTTCTTTTTAATTTCGGAAAATCTTTAGTGTCATTTACCGATATCCCTTCCAGTGTAAATTTTTTTTGGGAATGCACGATTGCCGGCAAAGTTGACTTTGTCTTTTTTATTTGAGGTCGATATCAATTCTACCAAAGTGACCTTGTGTCTATTTTAGAAACCTTTAATATTTCACCATGTCTTTCTTTCATTAAGATAACTGCGGGGTATAGTTACAGCTGTAACTATCTAAGTTTGAGAGTATAGAATAACCAAACATATAGGAGCAGATACAATACTGAGAGAGCGATTATCTTCCGTTTGGCATAATAATCCTATTTTAGAGTGTTAACTTTTTTATATTCATCTTTGACTATTGTATTATTTAGGTTTTTAACTAGGCATATATTTGTAAGTCTGTCGTAGAATTAATTTTCTTATCTCTGTTTATTTATACAATTAGATGTCACAAATTTTAAAATTATGCTTTTCACCTGTAAAAAGGCATTGATATATATCATGAAATTTATGTCGCGTGTATGCGACTGTTGTCCTGTTTATTATATATACAGATTGAGGTCATTCATATTCACGTAGTGGCTGTTTATCATTAATAAGTCAAACTAAACGGTCACCTATGGGAACCGCTTCGCATCGCGAGTTCGTCTCGTCAAAGATGCCATCGTTCAACGCTTTTTTAGGTTTTGGCGCTCAAACTACTGCTGCAAAATCTGGAGGCGTTGAGGAACTTCCTACTTGAACTGGGATACAGGAAAGACCTATCTGCTTATGTGGACAACGTTTTCATGATTGTATTAATCAAAACGGAAACTGAAGTGATCGGTACCATACTGAAAGAGTAGCTGTTGGTAATGAGGAGAGCACTTGTTCTTTTCTACTCTAGGCACAAGGCCCGAAATTTTGGAGGAGGGGGCCAGTCGATTACATCGACCCCAGTACGCAACTAGTACTTAATTTATCGACCCCGAAAGGATGAAAGGCAAAGTCGACCTCGGTGGAATTTGAACTCAGAACGTAGCGGCAGACGAAATACCGCTAAGCATTTCGCCCGGCGTGCTAACGATTGTGCCAGCTCGCCGCCTTGCGGAGAACACTTATTAACG
>NC_068984.1:141160064-141161869 GCF_001194135.2 Octopus bimaculoides | reverse complement strand
TAATTTATCGACCCCGAAAGGATGAAAGGCAAAGTCGACCTTGCTGGAATTTGAACTCAGAACGTAGCGGCAGACGAAATACCGCTAAGCATTTCGCCCAGCGTGCTAACGATTGTGCCAGCTCGCCGCCTTGCGGAGAACACTTATTAACGGAGACAAATTAGTGGACTTTCAGTTCGACGCTTGATAGACAAATCTATGCAGGAAGGCGATTTCTGCCACAAGGGCGTGGACTCGGAGTTTGGTTCGATCCTGACCACCAGATGGATAACGATTAGAAAGAGGGCATGAGTAGAGGTGGCCAGTTTCACTAAAAAATTCAACAGAGAAGCAGGTGTTTCTGAAATGATAGACAAAGGTGACTAACTCATGCATTGCCTCAGTGTTGTATCACCTCCTGATCTCGTGCCTTATTCCAGTAAACATCACCTCTCCTTCTAGGAAGATAGAAGATAGGTATTACTTTTTTTTAAGACGGACTGCATTTTGCGTTGAGAGTAGCTTTCTATCTTCTCCTCTCTAAATTCTGTATCACCACCATTGTCCATTTCAAAAAGGGGGCTGAGTATCTCAATACTGTATTGCCAATGTACTTATGGCTTTAAGGATGTGCCCCGCCCCATCTAATTTTGCTTCGAGTACCTTCTTAATTCCCCTGTTGTACTCTTTAGTGATTTTTTCTTTCATTTCTCCTCCCATTAGCTTATTGTCTTACAGCACTGCTAGCTATTTGAATCCCACATTATTCCACAGCGATCTAATTGTTGTTATTATTATTATTATTATTATTATTATTATTATTATTATTGTTATTATTATTATTATTATTATTATTATTGTTATTATTATTGTTGTTGTTGTTGTTGTTGTTGTTGTTGTTGTTGTTGTTGTTGTTGTTATTATTATCATTATTTGCATATACACACAACAAATTAGATTGTTGGAAAAGAAAAAAACCTTAACATCTGACTACAACAAGTAACCTTAGATGCCAAGAACCCGCTTAAGTATCCTAGCTGTCCCTAATAACACTGTTTTCTGGAGCTATGCTAAACTAAGTTCTATGCCTATTTCTTCTATCCATCTGTTCAAATCTTTAGGGATAGTTCCCAATGCACCTATAACTACTGGGATACAATTTACCCACACTTTCCATAGTCTTTGCAATTCAAAGCTAGGTCCTGATACTTTGCTATTTTTTCTATATCTCCCATATTGATTTTTTTTCATCATTTGGGACTGTAAAGTCAATTATCTAGCATTTTCAATTCTTTTTATCTATTATTATTATTATCATTATTATTATTATCATTTTCATTAGCATCTTTCAATTCAGTTTCCATTTCTTGCCGAGTGTCTTCCTGACACCTAGGGCAGAGAGTCGTACTGTATACATTGGAAGGCCATTAAAATAAACACACCATATTGTTCATTTACAAAGTCATGTGATAGAAAAAAGGAGACAAAGAGAAAAAATAAAAATAAAAAAGTAAACGAATAAAATAAAGCGGGAAAAAGAAAGAAAAATTCACAGCGACAATGTTCTTCTCAATACGTGTGACGTACCAGTTAAGACAATCTTTTGCACTTCCTGAATGAATCGTAAGCCAGGGATCATTCTTAAATAATTTTCAATTCCCTTTTTTGATCATTCCAAGTGCTCCTACAATCACTGGTATTGTAACCGTCTTGAGATCCTACATCTTTTCGATTAGCAAATCTTTATATTTTCTGAGCTCTCAAGTGAACTGAATAGAACAGGGTATGGCTATAAAATTGACAACAAGAAAATAAGCTATCTATTT
>NC_068984.1:141157550-141159051 GCF_001194135.2 Octopus bimaculoides | reverse complement strand
CTATAAAAGCTAATAAACCGGATATTATCATAAAAGATCAGACAAAGAAGACGTGTTTATTAATTGACATGAGTATTCCCTGTGATCATAATATAGCGGCGAAAGAATTTGACAAGATCAGTAAATATAAAGACTTGCTAATAGAAATTGAAAAAATGTGGCACCTCAAGGCGACTACCATACCAGTGATTGTAGGATCTCTAGGAATGATAAAAAAAGGTACTGAAATCTATTTGAAAATGATACCAGGCTTACCATCTCTACAGGAGGTGCAAAAAATCGTGCTAACTGGAACGACTCATGTACTGAGAAGAGCATTATCGCTGTGAAAATAACATCCACTCATGATTTTTTTTTTCTTAAATACATGTGTAAATTGGGAATGCATACAACGTTTCTCTGCCCTAGGTGTACGGAAAACACTCGGCGAGAAATGGGAAAAAATTTGAAGAAAGAAGAAGAAAAAAAACATAATAATAATAATAACAACATCGAAAAATATCTTAGGAATGAGAACCCAGGTTCGAAATTTCCCCAAGACACCTGATGAAGGCTGGAGGCTATATCAGCCGAAACGTTGTGTTAACAACAGACAAGATGAGGACAAATACCCATCAAATGTAAATAATGTAAATAATGTGAGTTTCAATTCCAATCTCTTTCAGTCTTTTAGGCAGTATTTTAGGTGCTATGTCAAGAGCACCAATTACTCCAAGAATAGTTGTTGCATTGGTCTTCCAGTCTCCTCAGCTCTTTGTCGATCCTAGCACTTCTCATTGTTTTCAATTTATTCGGTATCGACTCTATTACCATAGAGAATTGCAAAACTTATGATCTTGCACTGCTTGTTTACTTCCGCTCTCTAATCATGTCTGGTCTTCTTTCCTCAATAGTATGCCCAGTCTGTATGGTGAAGTCTTCTAATTGTAATTCTTATTTTCTATCACAGCCTCTGATCCGTGTTCATATCACTCGTCTGTTGTTTCGAAGCCACACTCTTTTATACTTCTGCTTTCTCTCTCACTTATTAAAAAAATTTCTTCTATATCGACTTCATTATCATAGGCGATTGCAAAGTTTATGTCCTTACGCTGTTCGTTTATTTTATTCTCTATAATCATATCTGGTCTCCTTGCTTCAATAGAACAGTCAGACTTTATGGGGAAATCTTATAAGAATCTGACATTCTCATTCTCTTACCCAGAGAAAGTAAATGACCAAATGCTTGCAACTGCCCCGCCCAGATGAACATTCAACAATATATCACAAAAGTACGGCTAAACAATAAAATGAAATAAAAAATAAAACTCAGTATATATACGCGCAGGAGTGACCCTGTGGTAAGTAGCTTGCTTACCATCTACATGGTTCTGGGGTCAGTCCCAGTCGTGGAACCTTGGGCAAGTGTCTTCTATTATAGCCACGGGCCGACCAAAGCTTCGTGGATAGATTTGGTAGACGGAAACTGAAAGAAGCCCGTCGTATATATATATATATATAT
>NC_068984.1:141154607-141156919 GCF_001194135.2 Octopus bimaculoides | reverse complement strand
ACGGCGGCCGCTATGATGGCTGACTTTGTTTTCGTTTTAGAGCGTCACATCTTTTCAATCTCTCTCTCTCTACCCACTCTCCCTCTCTCTACGTATTTAATTTATTTAAAAAATTCTTTTATCAAAATAGTTTTATACTCAACTAATTTGTAGCTCTTATCTCTGTTGTTTCCTTGATGTTATATGGTTTTTTCATTCGAATTATCCGACCTATGTTATCTGGAAGATCCCAAAGTACCGTTACCTTATCTCCTTCGATGACAGACTATGAACACTGCTTCTAATGGTTTGCGACTTCGTATTTCGTAATGGTTGTATATCGACCAATGTAAGTATTGGTCTACTCCATCATGGCGATTCTTATACTCAATAAACGTCAATACCGGACTGTCCGACAGTAGACAGTCAAATTTTCCCTCAAATTTGACATGGGACCTGTATTTTGAAGCAACACGATTCTTTTATACAAGGGTTTCATAATTTCCGACCAAGAAGCGCTGTCTTGTGTTGCTAATATAAGTTATTTTGCATCTTCTTCTAGTCCTGAATTCCTCAGCCACCGATGAGCTGTTTTCTGCTCTCCGTCAAAATCTTTGCTTCGAACTACAAATTTCCCATTCGTTTGCTTTTGTTTTCATCGATATTGGTTTCGACCTTGCCTTTTTATCCTTTGCTTCATGTTTTAGAAAGTTTGACAGCTGGTTCTTTCAATTGATAACTTCCAGCAAAATTACATTGATTTCTGTAGCGAATTTTCTACATTTCTTGAAAACTGAATGGTGTTTGTGCTTTGTTAGTTTTGTGGTGTTGAACCAATTACAACAGTCTTTCATCTTCTGCGGTTTTAAGGAGTCTAAATTATCTTACTGTGGTACTTTTGAATAACCAGTCAAGTCATACCATCCCCTTACCACCCTACGTCACTGTATATACAGACGACCGATGTATGCTTTGTGCTGGTGAATTTTTAATGGATATTAGCATGTGAACCTTCTTCTCATTTGCGGTTTGATGTTGCTGTTGGCGATGGTGATAGGGGTGGTGTCGGCGGTGGAGGTGATGTTGATGTTGGCGATTGTAACGATGCTGATGCTGGTGGTGGCAGTGGCGGCATTACTAGTGTGAATGATAAATATGGTAGCAGCAGTAGTAGTAGTAGTAGTAGTAGTAGTTGTTGTTGTTGTTGTTGTTGTGGTGGTGGTGGTGGTGGTGGTGGTGATATCGGTGAAACATCTGAGTCTTATTCGCAACTCAAGTCTTTGCAGCTCAAGTCTTCCGTACGCAAGTTAAGTAAGTCATGATATCCAGACTCTTACTCAACCCATCACCATAACCTACATGCAAATAAACAAACACACACTCATAAACACACACACACACAGACACACACACACACACACACACACACACACACACACTCACACACTCTCTCGCTCGCTCTCAAACACACACTCTCTCTCTCTCTCTCTCGTGCACACATACGCATGCATGTATGGCGCCTACTTCAAACCCCTATCCTTCCTTCACTCCTATTAAAAAAAATATGTAACACAGTGCTGTGCCTGCGAGGTTATCTGAGATACATGTCACCTGGTTGTAACATAATAGAAATATATGCGATAAGTTATGATTGTTTTTGCAGTTTGGATGTCTTCTTGCCTGCGGATGAAGGTTATTTAGTCATAAAAATTGTGGGACAAATTGAAAATATTTCTAGCCACGTATTTAGTTATCAGTTTCAAATTATAATTCCTGAGCGATAGTGATGTCGGTTATGAATTTCTAACGACCCATCCGCTGGTTTAATACACACCCGGGATCGAAAGTGACTAGAGAATATCCATAATTTCCCAATGTAGTCATAAGACACCGTACGTCTATCTGTGCCAACTCACTGCGTTCCTCTCCCCTCAAATTTGTACTCTTCTTTCGCAGTCTCTCGAATTTACTCACCTACTCAGCCTATTCAATCCTCTCTTCTTTACTTCTATACAGTGGAGGCGCAATGGCCCAGTGGTTAGGGCAGCGAACTCGCGGTCATAGGATCGCGGTTTCGATTCCCAGACCGGGCGTTGTGAGTGTTTATTGGGTGAAAACACCTAAAGCTCCACGAGGCTCCAGCAGGGGATAGTGGCGAACCCTGCTGTACTCTTTCACCACAAATTTCTCTCACTTCTTTCTTCCTGTTTCTGTTGTACCTGTATTTCAAAGGGCCAGCCTTGTCACACTGTGTCACGCTGAATATCCCTGAGAACTACGTTAAGGGTACACGTGTCTGTGGAGTGCTCAGTCACTTGCACGTTAATTTCACG
>NC_068984.1:141151240-141153531 GCF_001194135.2 Octopus bimaculoides | reverse complement strand
ATATATATATATATATATATATAGGCTCAAAAAAAGGAAAAAGACAAAAAACAACAACGTGAAGACGTGATACAGATTGTGTTACTGGACGCTCGGGAAAGGAAAGAGATGCGAATGGTTTTGTTAAGCGGTGTCGACTTCTGCAATTCTGCAAATAATAATAATGGTATTTTTTTATAAGCTTAAAGCTTATATCGATCACCGTGCAAATGACAAAGGAAAATAGTCTAATAATGAGGCATATAAACCTGTTGAGAGAAAGGAGCAGGCTGGTTCGCTGGTGTAATCGGTAACACACTTAGTCGCGTACAGGAAAGCCTACTTTTTTCTCTCGAGGGCTTATATGCCCTATTATTAGACTATTTTCCTTAGTCATCGCTATAAGCTTTAAGCTTATAAAAAATACCACACACACACACACACACACACACATATATATATATACTAAACTACCCGTGACCCGTTGGGTCACCTGGAAAGTTTGAGTTTCCCAGAAACAGAGTTTTGTTTCATGGAGGTTTTTTTCCAGGTTATTTCCTGTGCTTTCAACGAATGTGACATCGAAATCACGCGTAAACGGCTCCTTCCCCAAGAAAAGGAGAAAGGCTACTATTTCTTGCACGCCCTGCTACCACTTAACAGGTATTTCGGGTCCTTTATCGCAAGTAGCTATTACCTGGTAGCAGGGTGTGCTAAAAATAGCAGCCAAATCTTTGGAACTGAGATACGTTGAAAGCACTCGAAAAATATTTGTAATGGTATTCCCTTGGGGCAATTTTTCGCTTTGACTCTCAGAACTGTCATCCGTATCAGCTGGTTTTATCCGTTAATTTCCGTAAATTCTTTATTTATTTACTTTTGTTTTAAAGTGAAAGAGAAGAGAAAGTGAAAGACATATGAACGTGT
Source organism: Octopus bimaculoides (assembly GCF_001194135.2). NCBI lineage: Eukaryota > Metazoa > Mollusca > Cephalopoda > Octopoda > Octopodidae > Octopus > Octopus bimaculoides. The sequence continues at coordinate 141,152,625 of NC_068984.1, read as the reverse complement.
ATAAGGTCTATACCAAATTTATCCATAAACAATACTTAGTTAGCTGAAATGTTCCGTACACTTAGCACATAAAAATGTTCTGTTGATCTGATCAAATCGAACCCTCGTCGTCGTAACCGACGGAGTGCCATGATATATATCTGGCAGAATCGTTAGCATGCCGGGCGAAATGCTTAGTGATATTTCGTCTGTCTTTACTACAGTTCTATATTTAAGAGATGAGGAATTATTAACATTATTTACATTATTTACATTTGACGGATATTTGTCCTCATCTTATTTGTTGTTAACACAACGTTTCGGCTGATATACCCGTACGGGCATATGGCGTAGTGGTTAAGAGCGCGGGCTACTAACCCCAAAGTTCCGAGTTCGATTCACGGCAGCGACATGATTAATAATAGTAATAATAATAATAATAATAATATAATAATAGTAACATCGTTAGGAATGAGAATCCAGGTTCGAAATTTCCCCAAGACACCTGACGAAGGCTGGAGGGTATATCAGCCGAAACGTTGTGTTAACAACAAACAAGATGAGGACAAATATCCGTCAAATGTAAATAATGTAAATAAGTCTGTCTTTACGTTCTAAGTTCAAGCTCCGCCGAGGTCGAGTTTACCTTTCATTCTTTTGGGGTCGATAAATTAAATACCAGTTAAGTACTGAGGTCGATATAATCGACTTAACTCCTCCCCGAAATTTCAAGCCGTTAGTAGAAAGGATTATTTATTTGTTTCAATAATTAGACAACGGCCATACTGGAGCACCACCTTGAAGAATTTTAGTCAAGCGAATCGATCCCCAGGACTTATGTTTTTTTTTTGTAAAGCCTGGAACTTATTCTATCAGTCTTTTTTTCCGAACCTCTAGGTTACGGGAAGATGAACACACCAACACCGGTTGTCAAGCGGTTGCGGATAACAAAACAGACAGGAAGACACACACGCATGCAAGCACACACACACACGCACTCGCACATATATGTAAGTGTGTGTATGCGTGTGTGTGCGTGTGGTTTCACTATTTCCTTCAGGTGTTCACGTAATCATGAGCTTCATTCAGTTTCCGTCTACCAAATCCACTCACAAGGCTTTGGTGGCCCCCGCGGCTATAGTAGAAAAACACTAGCACAAGGTGCCACGCGTTGGGACTCAATTTGGAATGTTGTGGAGGAAAAGCAAACTTTCTACTACACGTATGTGTACGTATGTATGAACACACGCACATCAAGCACACACACACATCAAACAAAGACCACACATATTGTTATGTAGAGGACTTCAGGACAATATATGTCTTATCAACCTCATAGAGTACATATTTAGATCATGTTATGTTAATAATCCTTTGACAATGTATATATATATATATATATATAT
>NC_068984.1:141148949-141150087 GCF_001194135.2 Octopus bimaculoides | reverse complement strand
CAACGCCTCCACTATTTCTTAACATATTTCACTCGTATTAAACAATTATATACCGACTTTTTCCCATCCCTTGTATATTTGTATGTTTAAGATAAACTGAGGACATTTACGGAGATAAGTCAACTCAACGACATATTTGATTTCTACATAAATTCTAACACAATTATTCTGAATTTATTTACTGGCCAAGTGAGCGTTGTTAGACGATATTCAACGTGACACAGTGTGACAAGGCTGACCCTTTGAATTACAGGCACAACAGAAACAAGAAGTAAGAGTGAGAGAAAGTTGTGGTGAAAGAGTACAGCAGGGTTCGCCACCATCCCCTACCGGAGCATCGTGGAGCTTTAGGTGTTTTCGCTCAATAAACACTCACAACGCCTCCACTATTTCTTAACATATTTCACTCGTATTAAACAATTATATACCGACTTTTTCCCATCCCTTGTATATTTGTATGTTTTTTAATTAAAATACTATATAAACACTAAATAAATACATAATTATATAAACATTATATAAACACACAATTACAGATGTATTACGATAACACAAACAGTGACCTCAGCAACAACACACAACAAATATAAAAAGATACTGAAATTAACATAATTTAGCTGACAATGCGTTAAACGCTTTTACTGCTATATCTGTAGAGAGAAACGTAATCGCTTGTAAGAGAGAAAGTGAAAGAATAAACACCAACGGGAAACTATCTTGTACTGTTAATAAAACGCTATCTTGCCGGGAATTAAAATTAGAATTGTATTTCCGTTGTTGGAATCTTCAGTAAGAAAAGAATCGTTAGAATTGGAATTTTAAAGAATTTTCTAGACAGTGTAGATTAATGATTGCTTCCTTTTAGCACACACTCCAAACTAATTAATAAACAGCTTTTGTATATTTTTCTGTAGATATGTATATGTGTATTTAAGTATGCGTAAAGATGTATAGATCGGTATGTATGTATGTATAATTGTATACATGCTTGCATGCAAACATGCACTCATACATACACACATACACACACACACATGCATGATTTGTATATATTTCTACATGCAAATAAAATATTTTGAGTTTTTCTGATTTATGGTGTGTTGTGCATAATATATTCATATATCCACATATCCATATA
>NC_068984.1:141145275-141148063 GCF_001194135.2 Octopus bimaculoides | reverse complement strand
ACCTCGTGGGCATCGGTACCATTTTCCTCTTTCTCCGTTCTTCCATTCTCCGAACTTTCCATCTTTCCGACGAAGGGCTACGCCCGAAACGTCATACACTCTCTCTTTCCTTTCCTGAGCGTCCAATAATACTATCCATATCACGTCCTCACTTTGTTGTTTTTTTGTTATTGTTTTTTTTAACTATATATATATATATATACATATCCACCAATATTCGTTTTTATTATGAGTAGCTATGGCTTATACCATATTTGGGGTTTTTATTTCATTGTCCTCGGGATTATCCTTCCAACGGATTTCATTACAGAGTGTCCTGGCAACAACGTCATGTCTCATCGATAGATAATACCGTGATGACATTTCGGACAACTGCTTATGATGTGGGTGATATCTTCAGTGTGAACTCCACAAAGTCTGCATCGGTTGTCACATTTTACGGTTTTTCCCGCATCTCTATCCCTTTTGCGCATCAGGTACTTGGTTGATATTTCCTGTTCCTGGATTGCAAACGCATACCCTTCAATGTGAGGGGTAGTAATCCGGCTATTTGTCCATGATAAACTGCTTTGATGATCGATGTTACTATCATCACGGAGCTTTCTACTAACATATCCATGCATAGTCTTCTGCTCATACAGGCTCATCCTTTCATCAGATGATACGTTGTGGTAGAATCGTACGACTTCTTTGGGCATGTATTCTAGGTTATCAGACAGAGAGTGTTGCTCAAGGAGCTGCCTTCCAAGTCTTATGATGTTATCAGCCTCATGTATGCAAACTTGGGGAAGGGATGCACTTCGACATTTGGTGGTAAAAAGATGTTGCCGAAGGGATATGATACAACATTCAAAGGCATTTTGGATTGATGTTAAGTCTCTGCCGCCTTCTTTTCGTTCTAGGTAGAAGCGGTCTGCATCACTGTTTATGAGGAAATTATGTGCGCTTGTTAGTATTTTTCAGGTTTACACATCAATGGCTCGGATCTCATCAAGCGTCCAATCAAGCAGCCCAAATGGTTGTATGAGTACTGGCACTGCAAACACATTGTGGGCCAATGTTTTTATTGAATGCAGAAATTTCTGAGGTCCAAATTTTCTTTATTCGGCTGTGATATTCTTTAGTGACACGTGTTTTGTAATTGGTGCCATTGCAAGATATATTTTTTATATGTGTGTATGTATATATGTATGTATGTACGTATGTATGTATGTATGTATAAGCAGAAAAGAGACAGACAAATAATAGTCGGTGTAAAAATACATTCACGTTGAAAATTGGATATATAATTATATGATGTAATGAGGTCTTTCTTTACAGCCGTTTCGGATAATACTAATGCTATAAACATGCATATTATCTAATGAAGTCTGATAATATTGGATGTGTATAGACTACCACAAGTTTTAAGAAACCCGCGGAGCGAATTTAAGTTGTTTTCATTAGAAGACACTGATATGTAGCTAAGTAGAAAACAGTGTTTATCAATATATGTCAGTTCAAAAAGATTAGGAAGATAAGACATGATAAGAGAAGGCGTGGTAGAATTACTGAGAATTGTTACTTAAAGAGAGAGGATCACTTGTTATTTTTCATGTTGAGAAATCATTACCAATTAGGCAAAAGACCATACATATATTTTCATATAATTCTTTTATACCTTTATGAGATAAAGTCCTTAAAATCTATGGTAGCCGTTGATAGTACTATTTCGTTCAGTTTCTGGACTCTTCAGCACGACAAACGTCGAAAAGAGAAAGGGTTATAGTTAAAAGTATTAAGGGAGAGAGAGAAAGAGAAAGAGAAAGAGAGAGAGAGACAGAGACAGAAGGACACAGACAGACACAGACAGACAGAAGGTCGAGTACAGGGTTACTAAGGATGTCAGTAATGCCGATCTCACGCTCGATTTGTTTGTAGATTTGATGGATGACCGTTGAGTTGTTATTCAGTCCACCTATTTACGTAGACAGCTATTGATTTTTGTCCTATCAGGACACACGCCAGGGTAAGACCCTAGAGTTGTATTAATGGTATAGTTGCCGGGGGCTTGAACTTGAAACAGAAAGTATTGGTTTACAATAATAACTAGTAGCAGATCATATTTGATTTCATCTGACTATATTATATAAATATATACTGATTTACATATGTGCATATGTGTGGGAGAGAGAAAGAGTCACGCAGAAAGAAAGAGAGAGAGAGAGGCGCAGGAGTGGCTGTGTGGTAAGTAGCTTGCTTACCAACCACATGGTCCCGGGTTCAGTCCCACTGCGTGGCACCTTGGGCAAGTGTCTTCTACTATAGCCTCAGGCCGACCAAAGCCTTATGAGTGGATTTGGTAGACGGAAACTGAAAGAAGCCCGCCGTATATATGTATATATATATGTATGTGTGTATGTGTTTGTGTGTCTGTGTTTGTCCGCCCAACATCGCTTGACAACCGATGTTGGTGTGTTTATGTCCCCGTAACTTAGCGGTTCGGCAAAAGAGACCGATAGAATAAGTACTAGGCTTGTAAAGAATAAGTCCTGGGGTCGATTTGCTCGACTAAAGGCGGTGCTCCAGCATGGCCACAGTCAAAAGACTGAAACAAGTAAAAGAGTAAAGAGTATATATATATATATATCTATTGATGATGGGAGACAATGAAAACGCTTGGAACATAATGGGTTGGACCTAGCTTTGGACCTTAAGTAAATTTTGTTCCGTAACTCACACACACTCACACACACTCACACACACACACACACACACACACACACACACAATATATACATATGTTGTG
>NC_068984.1:141142652-141144216 GCF_001194135.2 Octopus bimaculoides | reverse complement strand
ATGGGAGAATGTACGAAAAAACAACAACAGACGAGGACAGGTGGTGTAAATAACAAAGGGATGTATTAGTATGACGCTCAGGAATACGGAAAGTCTTTGACGTTTCGAGCTACGCTCTTCAACAGAAAGTATACGGAGACAAGGAGAAAAACACGGAGAAAAAAAATTGAATAGTGTTCAGTCAACGGTCAATCATAATAATGTATATGTATATATGTATGTATATATGTATGTATGCATTCTGCTACAGATATAACATAAGGAAACAATGTAAATATTTTGGTTTCCATTATTGATGTAAATTTGTTAAAAAATGGTTCATTTGTTTGAAGTCTATGTGGTCACCCGACGAGAACGGTTTCTTTCAAATTGATGTAATGTTTTCATTAATCAATTAAATGGAGCCGCTTGTAACGGCTGTAATAAATTGACCCCTGTATATCTTTGTTACTTTTGGACTAATGAGTATACGTCGGTTAGTGTGCTGATGTACTGAGTAAAGCACTGACAAAGTTTGGGCTACCTGGTGTCATCCGTAGTTGGGGTTTATTTATATAGTCAATTGGAGTTTATTTATATAGTCAATTGGGGTTTATTTATATATATATAGTCAATTCAACGAACAAACTATTCAAAAACACCATATACTACAATCCGATTAAAGGATTTCCTCAAAGTTCAAGACATAAGACGTTACAGTGAAGTTGACGGCATGTTCACCCTTGTCATGAGTGGAATATTCCTGTCAAAAACGTTTGTAAAATATCGGTAGAACAAACCAGACAAAAAGGTCTGGGACAGATAAAAGAAAGGGTGTAAAGTAGTAGACAACAGTTGCCCAGCAGATAATGTTGGATAAAGTTAAAGGTGAACGGAAAAGAAAACATCCATGGTGAAATAATGAGAAATCTGCTGATACTAGAATCGGTATATAAATTCCAGGAGTTTAGCTTCTACTATTTATATACTAGAGTGACACACATCATATGACAGATAACACTGGAAGTACACTTTTGCCACCATCGGTAAAACCAGGAAATATGGCAAACATACAATGATTGCAATTTAAATTTTATCATACTACATGGTTCTCATGCAAAATGATGAGATGAATATTAATTAAAAATTAGATAAAGGAAATTTCGCATTTGTATAACTACTTTTCTATTTCCTCCTCCTCCTACTGTTCTTTCTTTGTCTTTGTTTCTTTCTGTCTCACAGTGTGAGTATGTAGCGTTTTCTTATTCATTGCCTGCCACCAATCCTAGTACGTGCCTGCATACAGCACCTCTTTGGTTAGCTCTCTTTCCCTCACTCTCTCTTTCCATTATCTCTCCTCTTCATTCTCTCTATACAAAGTAGATCGTCACGGCAAAACGAACCACCCGACCAACATTTATATCGGCTGCCATTGCTACTGTTATTATTAAGAGATACACACGTGTAGCCATACAAACATATGTAAATGTAGACATACATACGTATAGATTGCCACTTGCAATAACAAATAGTATATATATATGTATTATGTATATATATATATGTGTGTGTGTGTGTGTGTGTG
>NC_068984.1:141141853-141142608 GCF_001194135.2 Octopus bimaculoides | reverse complement strand
GTGTGTGTGTGTGTGTGTGTGTGTGTGTGTGTGTGTGTGTGTGTGTGTGTGTGTGTGTGTGTGTGTGTGTGTGTGAAGATATAGAGAAGGGAGAAGAGCAGTTAAAAGATACAAACTGCTCTTCTCCTCTTCTCTATATCATTATATTCATATACACAATTTGCCACTATCGGCCCAGCGACAGATTAGAAATGTGTTCCGATATGAACGAGGAAGCATGACTTCTCTCTCTTTTACTATTTTCGAATATTGCATACCTTGAATTACGAATCGATGTCGATAAATGAAGGTAAATATATATCTTAAAGTTATGCATGTTTTTTTCATGAAATATGGAATATACAACTGAAGGTCGTAGTATGTACTTATTTAAGTTAAATTGATTTTTAAAGTCGATTTCTTTAGTTTGTACATTAAAGGTGGAACTAGTTTTGCATTAACTACGATGACTTTAAGATGGACTTCATTTATCTCGCTCGCCTTACATCATTTTCGTACCAAAGAGAAATGCCCTTGTTTCATTTAAAAACAACGGCCATTCGACACACATGGAGTTTTTTTAACTACTCTTCTCCCTCTCTCTATATATCTTTATATGTATATACACAATTTGCCGCTATCGGCCCAGTGACAAATTAGAAGCATGTTGAAGCAATTTGAGCGAAGAAGCAATTTGAACGAAGAAGCAATTTGAACGAAGAAGCAATTTGAACGAAGAAGCATCACTTCTTTCTCTGTTACTATTTTAATATACA
>NC_068984.1:141136892-141141608 GCF_001194135.2 Octopus bimaculoides | reverse complement strand
AAGAAATGGAAACCAAAACAATAAATTGGACAAATATAAGTTCAATTCAATTTAAATATTTTATACAAATAAATGACACATCTCATAAATTACAACTGTTTCTGCTTCATTAATAAAACGAAGTTTTTCAAGAATAATCAAATCCGTTTAAATATGTAATGATGCTTCATCGGATAGACATATCTGTTTAAATATTTGACGAAAAATATCAATTGAAAATATTTATGATTGCTAAGTCTTCACGAAAACGCTTCATAAGAGCGAGCTTAATCATAAATAAGTAAATAATCTGAAATTTCGTAAATTCCTAAATTTAAATCTATAAATATTCCTTCTATAACCGATTTTATTGCATAATACACACATTCATATATACATATATATTATAGATAAGAAAAGAAATGGAGCAACAGTTAACAATTAGAAGTTGATCATTGGTATTAAATGGTCACAGTTTAATTGAAGTTAAAATAACATTTACAGCTGTTTCAGTTTGTTATTGTTTTAGGTAAATTTGCATTTATCACGTTCCATGTAACAAAGATCGTCAGAATGATTTAGTTTATCCGAGAAATATAGACAGGAGAAAAAGGAAAAGGAAAAGAAAAAGGGAAAAAAGGACTATTTAAATTACCAACTGCTATTAACCTTATAGCAAGGCCTATACATAGTTAGGTAAGACACCAGTAAAGCCTACGGATACATTTATCCCTTAGACGGCTGCATAACCTCTAACTCATAATTTTTCTATATACTTATATTTGCACACATATACCTATCATCTATGTATACATACACACACATGTACGTATACACGCATGCATATTATCATACAGAAGTTTAGTTATCTATCTATCTATATATGCGCGCGCACACACGCACACACACACGCACACACACACACACACACACACACACACACACACACACACACACACACACACACACACACACACACACACATCTATTTTTTACAATTTTCATACATATAGTTATCTCCTGCATTCTAATAGTCAGGTTCATAATATTTAGACTTAAATTAATATATAAAATAATGTTTTAACATAAATAGATACATGTGTGTATGAATTATATATGTAATTTGTCACCTGTCACGCTACGATCAGGTTTCGCTGTTTTTCTCAAGATAGGTTTTTCCCTATTTTTTCCATATGTCCATATTTATTACTGAAATATCACTTCCAGTATCCAACTGGAGTTTAATATGTATTCCATTTATTTTTACGTATACGGATTTTCTTATTTGGGAGTCGATTTTTGTTTTCGGCTGAGAGCACTCTAGGATTTTAAGGTTTGACCTTTGTAATTTTGTCTTGCAGTGTGAACTCTTGTGACCAATTCTTTTGCAACAGTAACATTTTTGATTTTTAAACGGATAGTCTTTTCTGAAATGTATGCCCCCACATCAATAACATGAATTAAGACGTGGCGCTCTTTTTTGGTTGTACTTTTCTGGTCGACATATCTGTATTTTTGAGGAATTTTTGAATTTTTCCTACATCGTGTTTCAGGTTTACCATCCTTTGACATTCTTCTGCCATGGACTGTGAGGTTAGATCTTGATTCACTTGTTCCAATTCAGAAAGAATTCTTGCCCGAATTTCTGTATCTTCACTTGCTGTAAGATACTTGAACATCTCAGGTATAAGTTCTTTGAGTTTAAAATTTTCACACATCCTCTTGACTGTTCCTTCGTATGTGATAAAATCATCATTTTTTTTTCATTATAATACAACACTCTATTTAGGTGTTAAATAGAGAATTTTTATCACCGAATATGTGAGAAAGTAATTCTATTATTTCTTTAAAACAAATTTCATTGGTTTTTTGGGGCAATATGAAATTACAGTAACGTTCATGCTGTAATTGAACTAATTTTCGCAATAACAATTTCACTTTTTGTTCGTCCGACCGTGATTTGCAATATTGTTTAGATATATCCTCGTACCTTATGTAGAACGATGCAAAAGTTATACTTTCCCTTGTATTATAACTGAATTCATTAATCAAGTTCGAAATGCCGTCTGGCGAAAACGAACTTACTTCATTTTTGGACTTCTCTGAATGTAGCTCCAATAATTGTTGTTGTTGTAGTTGTTGCTGTAATAGTAACTCCTGTTGCTGCTCTTGTTGCTTTTGCAACTGTGCAATGGAAGCTAATAGGCGTTTCATTATTTAAGACGTTGTATTACGAACAAATTGCTGAATAACCTAGGCGAACTTCGAAACCCTGGTCGCCAGATGTTGTAATGTAATTTGTTACGTACAATAAATAAGACAACTTAGACAACAGTAAAAACAATGTAACGAACTAACAAATCTCTTTACGAACCAACAATCAATATCCCTCGTGAACTAACCAACCGACACCTCCCGAATGTACTGCGAAATAACACGAACTTTACTTGACTCCGAACTCTGAACTTATGCACTCACTTGGATCGTTTCTATTTATACTTTACTCGGACCATTCTATCTCTCGCAAGGGGGCGTCGTAACTCTCATTACAACACATACGCATATACGAATCTATTTACATAATTGAAGCTTTGTTCCTGAGTTGGATACCATCTCTGCTGGTGATGACTCTATAAAACAAATCAGAAATCGCGCGCGCGCGCGCGCACACACACACGCACACACACACACACACGCACACACACACACACACACACACACGCACACACAATCAAAACAGAATACACATATTGGGATGTATACTTACTCTCGCAATTCCTTATTTCGTTTCTCTCTCATTTTCAGCATATCTCGTTTTGCATTCGCATAAACTTCGCATGCTTTATCTTCCTCCTGTCACAAAAGAATACCACAGAAAGTTAACACTTCAAAAGTATGTTTGTCAATTGTTTCTTTTACGTGAAGATAATCATACTCTGAGTCCATAACATATCACCACAATATGGTCAGTGGGTACCTTTAATAGAGTTAGAGTTCATTCTACTCGAATCAAACTACTGGTTCTCATTCTTTAAAGGTTGGACTACTAATTGCATTGACGAACTCAATTAATCGAACCTTCTAGTACTCAGTGTTATATACTGATATCCTATCATAAATCTATTTACATAGTTTCATGCTGCTGAAAACGATAATAATGGTATGAACTCCACGAAAACAACATTGATTTTGAAGTTAATCATTATTGTTAGCCTGACATGCAATATTGAAATCATTCCGCTGTTACTCCGGCTGATTATATCATTCAGTGCAGTCTGCGATCCTTTGTGATGTTAGTGGTAAATCACTAAAAGGAGGGACCTGTGTAGCCGCTCGGCCTCTTAGAAACGGCAGCTGTATCACTCCCATGTCATACACCAGCATCTTTAAAAACGAGAAGGTTACAGAGGGCGATGTAATCTTGAAAATACAGAAAAAACACTGGATGGGAACAGTCGGAATGACGTTTATTGTAGGTTTGTTCAATCAGAACAGAGAACGATGTAACTACTCTAATTAGCTAATAAGTAAATTTAAATTTGTGTTACATGTATAGGATTTCAAAGTGTTCAAAGTTCCAGTCACAAGGTAACGTAGTATTTTATCCATTAACAAAAGAGCTGGTTCAAATTATTCTCGTGTAATATTTGAAAGTCTTGAATAAATTGTTTGTGATTGATTAACACTTCATTTTTACTATTCACCAAACATATTCATCTACCAGAATTTCCTATCTGAAACAGGTCACAATCAAAGTGTGACTTATTTGCGGACAATTCAGTTCCAGGAACTCGCGAATGTGTGAGAAGAGCGAGTTACTAAGTGAAAATATATCAGTTTATGTGAGATTATATTTACTTTCATGCAATGGCTGTGCACGTCGAATTAGTATTGGAGTGTGCATGTGTGCGCATGTGTGTACATGTGTGTGTTTGTGTGTGTTTGTGTGTGTGTGTGTGTGTGTGTGTGTGAGTGATTACTTTACATGTGTGTGTGTATACCTTATGTACACCTGCGATTGTGCGTATATCTTCATGTTGTGTATGTATGCATCTCTGGATGTGTTTATGTCCCTTTCTTCTTTTAAATCATTTGAATTCAACTGACGAGGAACAAATTGGTTTTCAACAAAGAAACAAAACTCAACCATTACAATGTGAATAGCAACTTTCATATTTTTATTGTTCTGTTTACATACTGTATTTTGTAATGTGTGTGTTGACTGGCCACTGTCTTTGAAAGTTCATATTTCTCAGAGCCTCACTTAAACATATACTAACATAACCATGGGTACAACAAATTACTGGCATATGTGTGCACGCATGATGATTTAGCATGCGTACGCATGTAAGTGTATGATCAGAACTTGGTCTATGCGCGGGTAAGGACATATATTATGATAATATCAACCGTGACTGACAGAGAATCTTACCTCTTCTTTCTTCTTTTCAAGTTCTCTAAGCTCTGCATCCCCTTTTATTCGTTCCTTGCGTTCTGCAGCAAATTTCAAGGACTTCTCTTTTTTTTCTTTCTCCAGTTGACGGATTTCGTTCGCCCATTCCTCGGCCAGCTGGGTCAAATGCTTCTGTTCCTGTTTCTGGACCTCTTTCTCTTGCTTTTTTTCTTCAATGTTGATCAACATTCTGTGAGGATAAATATAGATAGCTAGGTTCACATCTCTCTCTCTCTCTCTCTCTCTCTCTCTCTCTCTCTCTCTCTCTCTCTCTCTCTCTCTCT
>NC_068984.1:141134234-141136177 GCF_001194135.2 Octopus bimaculoides | reverse complement strand
ATATATATATATATATATATAAATGTGTAATACAACTTTTTGAATTTTCAGATTTTTTATATGCTAGGCCACTGGTTTTAAATTGATGTTAATTAAATTTGTACAGCAACCATCCTTCATATAGGAAGAAATAGGATGATCTGCTTAGCACGGACCGTGAATCATGTTTTTGCTCATCAAACTGTGAAAATGCGTTGTGCAAGCATTATGTGGATCTGGTAATTAAGAACTGACAACTTTATCTCTGTCTTGCTAAGTCATGTGACTATTCTCTATTATAAATGGAAAGTGACAAAAAGATAATCTTTTTTTTTTTAAATTACAATTGCTTTCACATAAACAATTATTTTTCCAAGGAGACCAGATTTAATGTCTTTCAATCATAGCTGCCGCTTCAACTTAATCTTTACAGTAATATTTGGGTCATCAACAGCTCTTTACCCTCTAATAAGCTCGTTTTCTACTTCTCGCCACTTTAGATTACATGTGAAAATCACAAATAAAGTAGGTTTTCCAACTGTTCTTACAACAGCCACAACATCTTGGTAGTGCTTCGCTATATATCCATCACTACCTACAAATGAACTTGGCAGTGTATACCTGTGACTTGTAAGATCAACATCAACAGTGTAAACAGCATCTGTAAAAACATTACGTAATTCTGTTCTCAATGTAGCTTGATGGCCGCGAAAGTATTTTAGAAGACAAGACTTTTACTTATATTCATCTCAATACTGGTAAAACAAACGTTGTCCATGGTGTAATGTATTAACTGATAGCAATCAGAATGAAGCAATTAAACTATATAAGGGTCATTTGCTGGTTGACCATCTTATCTGATGACGCAAGATGCCAGCTATTTGAACCGGAAGGGAAGAAACATGGCTGCATCATTGGATCATAAAATTTATGAGAGTCACTGGCAGTTTATAAATTTTCAAGCTTATTTCCTACTCTAAAATCTGTTGGAATCATTCTTTGTGAATTATTTGCTCCTTATTTATGAAAATCTGGTATTAGTATGGCAAGTTCATTGCAAGATTGTAATTAACATGTCATGGAATGTTCATCAACTGACTTCTTATCAGCGTGTAAATCTATCTGTAAATTTGTGGGAACATTTCCAACATCAATTTGTTTTTGCACTGATAAGTAAGACAGCTAGTAACTATTTCCGGCAGATGTCAGAGCCGAATATAATTTCCAAAATATTATTTCATCGAGAACTTATTCAGCATTACTCCTAGGCGTTCTTTCAATGCGTTGCCTTATCTGTTCTATGAGACACAAGTACGTAGGCAGGACTGTACGCTATGTATTTCGTTTCTTGTATGACCAACAAACCTGTATACAACTCCATGAATTCAGTAAGCAGCAAGTCTTCTAGTCTCTGTAGCATCGTTTAGTTCCATAGAACATATTGGACATGGCACCATCGAATTTTCTTATATAACGATTTAAATACTTTGCTTCTCATGTATTGTCTCCAGAATGTGAATCCTTTCAATTAATACGATTCCAGAAAACATGGAATTGTTGCAATGATGACACTGTAGTTCCATTTCGATAGAAAAAAAAATCAACGTTATCTTATCGAAGATCATCTAAGTCATGATGGCTAATATTAAGCGTCAATCCCGGATTATTTTACCAATATAAAGTGTGGTGAGCAGCATCTTGCTTAAATTTGCTGACGTTTTCTCTGGAAATTCTACATCAAAGTGCATCTGTTACAAGAGTTTCTACATACACACATACATACATACATACATGCACACATACATACATACGTACATACATACATACATGCACACATGCATACATACATACATACGTACATACATACATACACGTGAATACAAGTGAGTGTGTGTGTGTGTGTGTGTGTGTGTGTGTTTGTGTGTGTGTGTGTGTGAGAGAAAGAGAGAGAGAGAGTGTGTGTG
>NC_068984.1:141132221-141133987 GCF_001194135.2 Octopus bimaculoides | reverse complement strand
ATATATATATATATATATATATATATATATATATATATATATATATATATATATACATACATATATATACACGCACACACAGATAAAATGATAAAAGTAAGAGCAGACAATGTTCACCCTGATGTTACCTGCGTAAAGATCATAAAGAAGGAAGGAAATACTTCTTTCCTTTCTTCCTTCTTATGTCCTACACTCATGTACAATCATGTTCATAGATGCAAATGTCATAGTCTAATCTGATCTCAATTGTTTTGCCTGTTCATAATCTTATCCTTTTCTGGTCATGGCTGCTCACTTTATGTTTGTGATTGCAAACCAAAGGATTGACCTGCGACTAATCGCTATTAGGCAGCTAAAACATCTTTGCATTTTGTTGCAGTTCAAGTTGCAGTTTTGGGCAGCAAGGCATCGTTGTGCACTAATTGTATATAACTATTACTTTATCTAATCAGAAGTGATGTTGCATATATGCATACTAACATACACGCAGAAAGAGAGAGAGAGAGAAAGGGAAGGCGGGAGGGCGAGAGAGACACCTACATACAGACAGACAGACACAGACACAGAGATAGAAAGAGAGAAAGAAAGGTAAGAAAAGAAGTGGGGGGCGAATAAAATTGGAAGTTATGCTACGGATAGACAGATTTAACAATCATCATTATGATAAAGATGTAAGGCGGCGAGCACGCCAGGCAAAATGGTCAGCGGCATTTCGTCCGTCTTTACGTTCCTGACTTCAAATTCCGCCGCGGTCGACGTAGCCTTTCATCCTGTCAAGATCGATGAAATAACCACCAGTTACGTACTGGGGTCGACATAATTGACCAGCCCCCATCCCAAAATTTAAGCCTTGTGCTTTTATTATATAAAAATTTAGTTAGGCCGAGATGGACTTAGCGTTTCATCCCCCCCCCGCCGACCGATAAAATAACTACCAACTGAGTAGGGGGGACGATATAATCGACTTATCCCATCTCCCGAAATTCCTGGCATTGTGTCAAAATTTGAAGCAATTATTATATAAAGATCGAAGGCGCGGGAGTGGCTGTGTAGTAAGTAGCTTGCTTAACAACCACGTGGTTCTGGGTTCAGTCCCAGTGCGTGGCATCTTGGGCAAGTGTCTTCTACTATAGCCTCGGGCCGACCAAAGCCTTGTGAGTGGATTTGGTAGACGGAAACTGAAGGAATCCCGTCGTATATATGTGTATATATATACATATATGTATGTGTATGTATATGTTTGTGTGTCTGTGTTTGTCCCCCCAACATCGCTTGACAACCGATGGTGGTGTGTTTACGTCCCCGTAACTTAGTGGTTCGGCAAAAAGAGATCCGATAGAATAAGTACTAAGCTTACAAAGAATAAGTCCTAGGGTCGATTTACTCCAGCATGGCCGCAGTCAAATGACTGAAAGAAGTAAAAGGGAGAGTAAAGAGAGAGTAAAAGAAGTGACAATGCATACATACATACATTCATACATACATACATACATACATTCATACATTCATACATACATACACACATACATTCATACATACATACATACATTCATACATACATACATTCATACATACATACATACATACATACATTCATACATACATACATACATTCATACATACATACATACATACATTCATACATACATACATTCATAATACATGCATTCATAATACATACATTCATAATACATACAGTCATACATACATACACACATACATACACACATACATACATACATACATGCATACATACATGCATTCAT
>NC_068984.1:141129704-141131109 GCF_001194135.2 Octopus bimaculoides | reverse complement strand
TACATACATACATACATTCATACATACATACATACATTCATACATACATTCATACATACATACATTCATACATACATACATATATACATTCATACATACATACATACATTCATACATTCATACATACATTCATACATACATACATACATTCATACATACATACATACATTCATACATACATACATACATACATTCATACATACATACATACATTCATACATACATTCATACATACATACATACATTCATACATACATTCATACATACATTCATACATACATACATACATACATACATACATACATACATTCATACATACATAAATAAATACATGTACTTCTATGTAGAAAACTATAAATGCCTGTAAAGTAGTTGTTAGGGACCCAACACAGAAATTGTGCGTATGTCTTACTTGGCTTTAAGATTTTCAATCTGCTCCATCACGGCCTTCTTTCTATTATCTTGCTTCTTCTGTTCCATCTTTTCCATCTCTTCATTCTCTTTCATTAATTCCTTGTAACTCATCTCCGCCCGCAGTCTTGCAGTTTCCTTCTGTAAATTCTTCATTTTTATTTGTTCTTCTCTCTCTCTCAGAGTTTCAGAAAACTGAAAACCTCGCTGGAATCAAAAACAAAAACTAGGAAATAAATAGGAGCATGTGGACTGGTTCAGCAAGAAAGGAACCGACAAATCGCCAACATTTACCAATTCAAGACAAAATTTATTCTTTATGTAGGAAACGGCCATCCAAGTGACTGAATTAATCTTCATGAATTACGGGTACGAGACCAACATTCATAGAGTTTTGAATGCCCTGCCCCACATTCACACACGCAAATACATATATGATAAATGTTTTTAGTAATACTGATTTCAAATTTTGGCACAACGCCAGCGATTTGGGGGAGGGAGTAAGTCGAGGATATAGATCCCAGTGTTCAACTGGTATCGACCCCAAAAGGATGAAAAGCAAAATTGACTGCAGAAGCATTTGAACTAAGAACGTAAAGACGGAATGCCGCCAAACATTTTTACCGGCGTGCTAACGATTCTGCCGGCTCACCTCCTTATGTTTTTAGTAATATTGAAATAACATAAGACGTAAAAGACGTAAAAGACTCAATAGGTGGATTAGTTACAGTTGTTTATTTTGGCCCATAATTTCATAGGTACACATATCCACCTTCGGCCACAGCTAAATTATTATCATTGGAGGAAACTCTTCCTTCACTCCCGGATAATGTTATGTCACTTAGGACTGTATATTCACAAAAACGGTCAGCATGTCTGAGGAGACGTCAATATTGCCAGTTGCTACAGCCGGTAGAAAACCGTTGGTAGCTTTTTCTAACTGGTTACTTGCCATAACTAGCACTATAATGATAAACAACACACACACATTGTA
>NC_068984.1:141125469-141129642 GCF_001194135.2 Octopus bimaculoides | reverse complement strand
ATATATATATATATACATGTGTGTATGTATGTATGTTCGTATTAATTTACAAGCACCTGGTCTACTCAACTAGTCCTTGACCTCAACACACAGTGCTTCATTCATCCGATCTTAATCACCTTATCTCAGTTTAATCATTCACATACAGTCAATCACCTGTCATCGTTTATGCATTCACATGCATCTGCAAAGCTTAAACCAAGAACCAGGTCCATTTCCCGACACCCACAATGAAAACCAGCCCAGACACGGAAACGTGAGAGGACACAACTACTCACATGCAAACCTTTGATGCGATCTGTCTGGAAGTACATTTTTTTCTTGGCTTCTGCAATGGCATTCTTCCTTACTTCTGCTTGGTACTCGGCCCATTCAATGTCCTTTTGTTTCTTCTCCTCCTCTTCCATCAGTTGTTTACGTTTGAAGTCTTCGATTTTCTTCTGGCGGAGACTCTAAAGTGACATAAACACCACGTTCCTTATCAGCAACATTATTATACTTAACAGAATCACCATGACGATACTCACCGCCCGCTCGCGTGCACACAACCACACACACCTATAAATCTTTCGGGAAAGCATATTAATACAGGAAAGAAGAAACACCACTGATATATTTCTGGTAAACTTTCTACTGGAAGTAGCGACCTACTCCAATACAAACAAAATTCACACAGGAGAGGAATCATGCCACTGTGATATCTGTGGTAAATCATTCTCTGATAAATCTCATTTAACAAAGACAGAACAGAAAACAATATATAAGAATGTACTTTACAAAAAATGCAATAGAGTACACCATGCGCGAATATATTATACAGAATAAAGTATAATCATAGAATGCGTTATATAAGAAGGTATTATACAGAACAATGAAGTAGAATACTTATAGAGCCATAAGCTTCAAATACCAGTCAGAAACAAAACAGCTGCGACATAATCCACGCCTCTCTATTTGAATGTTTTGAAAATTAGTGTAAACTGTGAAACCGGTTAAAGCTTTAAACATAATAATAAAGAATATTATAACTATTCTCAGCGCATTTTCAACGTTTATTTTCCCTATACTTCTACCCGTGTGGAATAAAATAACTTTGTTTTATATATATATATAAATGTATACTTATTCACGTGCATATTTACACGATATTGCACCATCTTGGGACACTTTAATGGAGTCCATTCAGCTGTAAATGTCTGAGGAAGGTTTCGGGTCTGTGGAAACTCTTCGGCACTCCATCTCACCAGTTTCGGAAGCCTTAACAAAATCATGAGAGTTACTTCCCTCCACTAACGAAGTCTTGAAGAAACATTGAAAAAGGAATAAACTGCTTCGCAGGATAGAATTTTACCCAGCATCTCGCCAGATTTTGAGCAATATCACAGAATGTATCACTTACTGCTAATGTGTTGGGCCAGTGTTGAACAAATTTTTTTGATTTTTCCGCAATCTCTTCTTTATTTTTCTTCAATATTTTGATTTTCTCCGCTTCTATTTCCCTCATATGTAACTCATACTGGATCCTCTCCCAATCCTCGGGCATTAACACCATCACCTGATCCACATCGACTTTGGGCATCTTCGCTTCGAAATAATCTGGAAAGAAATGATAAAAACAGAATGTAAGTGACTGCGCATGTATGGCTGTGTCGTGGGTACCGACACAGGCAAAACTACACAACAGAAACAACAACAGCATCAACAGAAGCAATAACAATGACGATGACAACAAGCTTACGGAAAAATTCAAACAAATATTTAATACTGAGACAAAAGGAATTAAAAAAATAGAATGTACTTTTTTTGTCTAATTGAGAGCAAGTTAGTAGCAATGATTTCAGAAAAAAAAAATTGCTTTTTGCGCCTCCAGCACGGAGTGATTCATATTTCTAATTACATTCAGATCAGGTTAGACAGATCCCAGTTCTTGACCATAAAAAGAATGGAAAGCAAAGTTGATTTGAACTGAGAAGGTAAAGATCCGAAACAAATACAGCAAGGCAATTTTCCGACTTTCTAATGATTACTGGATAAACGAGCCTACTGGATTTTCGGACTTCACCGACTATAACTCAATTGATTATTGTTGTTGTTGTTGTTGTATTCGTTTTTGCAACTCCTGTAGTTGTTCCTGTTGCTTCTCTTAAAGCTGTTCTACTGCGTCTAATAGGTTTTTCATGACACAGAAATTTTCAAATAACCAATGTGAGTTTCGAACGATCCTCGTCGCCAGATGTTATATCCTTATGGATAAACGAATACGCTGCAACAGTGTAATAACAATATAATCGAAACAAACGGCAGTAACCACGCCGAACGTAACGACTGTCTTTTAAGAACCAACAATCCAACACGCTAACTCGAACTGTAAGCTTTGAACTCCAAATTTGAACTATCCACACACGAACTGTGGAACTGACACGAGCTACCTCACTCACTCAGTTGTTTACAAACATATTTTGTTCTGCTGTAAAATGGTTTAGTGCCAGATACAATATTTCCAAGCAAGCATGACTCCTTTTAAACAATGCACCTGGTCACTCAGTGAACTTAATGAGATTTCTGATAATATGGGAGTAGAATATATCTCAAAAGAGTACAACCTCTTCGCTCCAGCCAACTTCTGAAACAATTCAGAGAGAAAATACAAACTTATTGTTAGAGATTCCGGGAGGAAGTTCAACAAATAATAGATGCTGTGGACGAAATGAAGCGGAACATTCGTCTTTGGATGGTACTTATAAAAATATATGGACAGACTGTTCCACAAGCAGAAATTCTACATCAAATTCGGAAAGTTTTGCGACAATTGTAAATGATGTAGGATTTGAACAAGTCATAGGGGATAATGTGTTCGAGTTACTTGTGTTCCTTAGAAAAAAGTTTAGATAACTTGTTGATGTTACTTGAACAAGAGGAAGTTGAGAGAAAAAAGATGAAAATACGGAAATCTCACCAACTCTTAAATTGATGACAAAAAATATTGCTAGAAAGTCAGCACTTATATAGAAAGGTCTACAAGTTTTGTTCATAACAGGCCTAATCGTGAAGGTATCAAAAATTGCAAGAGACGTTTACAAGAAGCTCACTTCGTGAGAGGAGATCGGTAAAAAGATGGTGCGCCATAAACGTGAAACAATTTCGGTTCTTCGTTCCCTCAAGAAGATGATAATAATGAACTAAGAGATAAAAGATAGTGTCCCTCACCTTCCTAGTAACTCCCATTTCACCACCCCTCACACAGCAGTCATAATCTTTTGGGCTAAGAACGTACCCTGTTATATAACATTGCGGCTCTTATTTATTCTCTAACATATCTTTCTTCAAATGCTTTTATGTCTATGCATATAGTACTGTGTTTTGTATAATTTCTAATAACAGAGGCGCAGGAGTGGCTGTGTGATAAGTAGCTTGCTTCCCAACCACATAGTTCCGGGTTCAGTCCCAGTGCGTGGCACCTTGGGCAAGTGTCTTCTACTATAGCCTCGGGCCGACCAACGCCTTGTGAGTGAATTTGGTAGATGGAAACTGAAAGAAGCCCGTCATATATATGTGTGTGTGTGTGTGTGTGTGTGTGTGTGCGCGCGTGTGTCTGTGTTTATCCCCCCACCGTCGCTTGAGAACTGGTGTGTTTACGTCCCCGTAAATTAGCGGTTCGGAAAGGAGAGAGCGATAGAATAAGTACTAGGCTCACAAAGAATAAGTTCCTGGAGGGTCGATTATGTTCGACTAAAGGCGGTGTTGCGGCATGGCCGTAGCCAAATGATTGAAACAAGTAAAAGAATAAAAGAATATATGTACAGACACACATGTGGATATCGCAAAATATCATTCATCAACGAACTGGCAATATGTATGATTGAGAGAAAATGATGAGAAACAGACAGACTGACAGAGACAGACTGACAGAGACAGACAGACAGAGAGAAAGACGCAGAGGTGGTGCTGGTGTTTAAATACGGTCTCTTGTCAAAACATTACGACTCCTTCTTCTTCCATGATAGCAGATAGGTTTTCACCGATCATATTTACCGAAATAGTCATTTCGGATGGCTGATGTTGCCTATGGTGCCGATACTTTTCCTATCTTCTCGAAATTAGAAGAAAAATTTCCCCCCTCTAGGAATGCATTGTCTGTCTGTGTGTAGAACTGTCTGTGTATATATATATATA
>NC_068984.1:141121486-141123995 GCF_001194135.2 Octopus bimaculoides | reverse complement strand
CATCAGCTGTCGAACGCCGACGAAGGGAAATAACCCTGAAATCCGGATACGTTCGTGTTGCTGGTCGAGGTGAGAGGGATAACTCCCTTGGCAAACAGGACACAGTCGTGTGTCGATAAGCCAGCTGGAGGAGATGTCCTCCTGGGGCTAAAAGCAACAGTAACATCCACCCCTAGGGGTCAGCCACACTTAAGTGGCAATATACTACACTATATATATATATATATATATGTGTGTGTGTGTGTGTGTGTGTGTGTATGTGTGTGTGTGCATGTGCGTATTTGCGTGTGCGTGTGCGCGTGTGTATGTAGTGTACTGTAATGGAACTATGCACTACATATTTAGCTTATGTATCACCATCATCACACGCGTCTTGCGTTGCAGTGTAGCATAAAAATGCTACACAATGATACTTATTTGACTGCTGAGAGATAATGAAGCTTAGAAGTATTTAGGGATGAAGGAGGGCGATAAAGTAATAGAAAGCTTAAAAGAAAAAAGATAAAGAGAGTACTTGAAACAAAGCTACATGACGGTGAAATAATGAAAGCAACCAATACATGGGCCATGTTGCTTTTGAGACATTCTGTTCTGTTTCCTATGAAAAGACCGGAACTGGAGCGAAAAACTAAGAAGTTGGTTACCATGCACAACGTATACGATTATTTACTAAGAAGGAAAGGAGAAAGACGCTTGTTAAACGTAGGAGACACCATCGGTTCTACGATATTAGGCTTTGAAAATTAGGTTTGCATAGTGAAGAATAGTCTGTTGCAAGAAATAGCCAAAATGGACATTGAAAGAATAAGAGAATTCACGAACAGAAAGAAAAACAGCAGAACAAATAGCTGACACAGGAAGGGAATTGTTTAACCTTTTCATGCAATAAGCCAAGGATGTTGGCCGTAGGGAACGTTAGTTGTGGTTGATACATGAAAACCTAAAAGAAGGAACTGAATCGCTGGTTTTCACAGCGCAGAAACAAGCCTTTATATCGAATTTGATACAGGTAAAATGAGCATTTGTAAAAAGAATAGAAGACGAAAGTATTAACCATCTACTAAGTGAATGCAGCAAGCTAGCGTAAAAAGAGTATAAGTGCAGGAATGACAGTTGTCGGTGAAAGAGTGCATTGGTATGTTAGCCAAGTGTAAAGTGACAAAATTGCGGAATGCATACGAGATTCTAATAGTCAATTATACTAACAGGATTTTGAGGACGTCTTTATGAAGAATGCACTTACTATAAAAGCAAGGAGACCAGATATGTAGAGACAAAATTAAAGAAATAGGAGTATAAGATCATAAACTTTGAAATATTATATGAGAACAATTAGTGCTTAGCCTGAAAGATGAAAAGGCTGAGGAATCCAAGAGTGACAATTGTTCCTGTTGTAATCAGTACACTTGGCACATTACCTAAACTGCAGCCCAACAGACTGAAGAATATTGGCATTGAAATAGATATTGCCAACCTGCAGAAAAATGCTCACCTGTATTTTGCAAGATTCTTAAGAAAACTTCTTGAGATTTGAGAAGACTTGTGGGTACTAAACCTCAAAATTAATTAAATTATCCTGCTAATTAGATTCGCATGTAATAGCTTTGGAATGTTAATAATTACTCTTTTACTTGTTTCAGTCATTTGACTGTGGCCATGCTGGAGCACCACCTTTAGTCGAGCAAATCGAACCCAGGACTTATTCTTTGTAAGCCTAGTACTTATTCTATTGATTTTTTTTTACCGAACCGCTATGTTACGAGGACGTAAACACACCACCATCGGTTTGGTTGTCAAGCGATCTTGGGGGACAAATACAGACACACATACATATACATATATACATATATACGACGGGCTTCTTTCAGTTTCCGTCTACCAAATCCACTCACAAGGCTTCGGTCGGCCCGAGGCTATAGTAGAAGACACTTGCCCAAGGTGCCACGCAGTGGGACTGAACCCGGAACCATGTGATTGGTAAGCAGGCTACTTACCACACAACCACCCCTGCGCCTGTAATAACAATGGTTGCAAATTTTGACGCATGCTCAGCAATTTCAGGAGAAGGGTAAATCGACTTCACCGACCCCAGTGTTCAACAGGTCCTTGTTTTATCGATCTCGGAAGGAAGGTAAAGTCAACCTCTGTGGTATTAGAACTCGGAAATAACAACAGCAACAACAACAACAACAACAACAACAACAACAACAACAACAATAATAGTAATACAGCAAATATTCTCCTCAATACCACAGAATTGCCTATCAGTTGTTTCATCTTAACCAGCTGAACATCTGTCATGGTGGCGACGATATGTGGTGCACATATAGTTGTGGTGCACATATAGCTGTGGTGCATGTGCCTGGTGTACTCTTTATCAGACGGGTAGTCGTGATGGGTATATTGGGCTTCGTATATTTTACCCCAGTGTCACTTTGATGGCATGCATTGATTTCTCGCTCGATGATGATGATAATAATAATAATAATAATAATAATAATAATAATAA
>NC_068984.1:141119920-141121386 GCF_001194135.2 Octopus bimaculoides | reverse complement strand
TTCCTCAAACAATGGTAGTGGTGGTGATGGTGATAATGATAAAAATAAAACTAATAATAATAATAATATGCTGTAGTTGCTAATACTAAATACTACTAATAATCCAATAATAATACTACAACTACTACTATTATGATAGC
This sequence comes from Octopus bimaculoides, assembly GCF_001194135.2. Classification (NCBI taxonomy): domain Eukaryota; kingdom Metazoa; phylum Mollusca; class Cephalopoda; order Octopoda; family Octopodidae; genus Octopus; species Octopus bimaculoides. Next base: position 141,121,246 of record NC_068984.1, on the reverse strand, counting down.
ACAAGAATCTGAGGCCCAACTACCACCCTTACCACTACCCCCACCTCTACTGTTGTTGCTGTTGCTGCAACCACTGCTGCTATTACACATAAAAACAATAATATCAGTGATGATAATAATAATAATAATGAAAGGAAACGGGTGGAGCCTCATTGGCTGATTAATAATGATACATTTAGAGATGGTGTCGCAATTAAAACACTGGTAATTCCGCAACCTAATAATCGCTACCTCGTATGAAAAAAACAAAATATTGTGAATAACGGTGGGAATGAAACTGAAGCCCTTGATGGTGACAGTGTTACGCCCTGTAGGCTCAGAGATTCTGGTCTGGCTCCAGGCTGTCGATATCCTGAAAGGGACCACTACACACGGCGTGGATGGAGCAAGCAAATTAATGCTGTGGCCATGGAGTGTTACTACCTGAGCAGTCCGGTAGATGAAAATGGGGCTCAAATTAGGGGTTACCGACAACGTATGTATGATCATTGGAGAGAAAAGGGATTGTTTCAACTCACGGAACAGAGACTGTGTGATCAAGCTAGGGCAATAAGACAAAATTGTTGGTTCACAGAAATAGAGCTCGAAGCTATCAAAAGACGGATCATGGACAATAGCAGCATAGATAAGAATGAAAATACAGTTCTTACTAATAAGAGAAATCTCATAGCACAGGAAAGGAGCAGTGATAGTTTACTTGATGAGAAACATATAGATGATCTAAAAGAAGACGATAAAACTAATGGTGACATGACAGATGAACAAAGGGCAATCTACGACAGAATAAAGTAAGACTTTATAGCGACATCATTTGCAACCTCAAAAAATTTGATCGATGGAAATTGAACCAAGAAACGAAAAATGTCGATGAAATTCTGAAATATATCAGAACAAACAACATCACAGAAACAAATAATTTGATCAAAGAAGAAAGTATTGTTGTAGCAGAAAACGTGGGTGTTGATGTCAAGAAAAAGAAACATAACGGGAGTGACAAAAGAAACGATCCATGGTGGAAAAGAAGAATCCAGGCAGGGTTAGGCATGCTCTCGAAGGAAATCTCTGTGTTAGACCGAAAAGAGAAAGGGGAGCTTAAAACTGAACGAAAATGCAGGGCACTGAAAAAGAAGTATAATATTGAAAGAAAGGGTCTGAAAGTGGTAATGGAAGAACTGAAACAGCGCCTCGTTGCAAAGAAAGCAAAGATAGTAAGATACAACCAAAGAATGAAGGGTTACCACCAGAATAGGTTATTCAGAGTAGATCAGAAGAGATTCTATAAAGAAATAAATGGAAGATGTACAGATGAAAAGTTGATACCAGATA
>NC_068984.1:141115418-141117918 GCF_001194135.2 Octopus bimaculoides | reverse complement strand
GTAAAGATCAAAGGTTCAAAGTTTACTCTAGTATTTAAAATCTTAGCAATCGGGTGTACCAACTTTTTGTAAGGGAACTTTTTAAGGGTTCCCAAAAGAATGTATGTCGATGCAATGTTTTAGCTGGTCGATTTTCTTTTTACTTGTTGTTGTTGCTGTTGCTGTTTATGGCATTTCCTGTTTGTATTTAGAAGGCGCGGGTTGTAAGTCTGGCAAGTCATGGTCTTGTCTTTATAGAAAATTATCTTGAGCTTTGATGTTCACAAGAGGATGTGGGTAGGTCTAAAGTTTCTTGGTCTGTATGTTTCTCTGTAAGAGCTCATTGTTCTATAAACAATTTGATTAACATGTGGAAATATTATGCTCAGTCAGAATAAAAGCAATTTTATATTAATCTAATCTATACTTTTGTGGACTACAAATTTATAATTCTCAAACAAGAACGTTGTTGACTGTGACTTCGAAATTTCGGCCATTGTCGATCTGTGTTGCTTTGAAGTTAATCTTGGCTTTATATAATTAAGTTTAAAATTTCCACATGTTAATCAAATAGTAATAATAACAGCCGGCATGTAGGATGCTTACAGCCATTGGAATGAGCGGTAGAGAGCAAAGGGTGGCTGTACGCAGGATGAGAGAGACGGCTGAAAGAGCCTCTTGTTGGCTTTGGAGGCACGAGAAAGGAGTTAAGCTGGGAGCCAGGAAGAGATGAGGAGCAGTGACTCGGCCACCTCTGCTGACCACCAACGGGAGGGTGTTACGGTTCAGGGGCGAAACACTTGACGAACGTTGGATACCGTCTGATGACATCATTTCCTCTTGACCAAGACTTCATTCACTTTGGTAAGTGGAAAAAGCACCTCCTTAAAGGTGTTATTAACACACACACACACACACACACACATATATATATATATGAAGACCCTCTTTGGTCATGACTGAGCATGGGATTGCCCCTAGAAAGTTTCCCTCCGAGGCACAAGTCCAGGCAAGGTTGTTTATGGAAGACCAGCAGTCGTCCATGTATACCAGCTTCCCGTCTCCACGCCATTGATGTTATTATCCAAGGGAAAGGCAAAGGGGCCGATACAGCTTGGCACCAGTGACGTCGCAACTCATTTCTACAGCTGAGTGAACTGGAGCAACGTGAAATAAAGTGTCTTGCTCAAGAACACAACACACGGCCCGGTCCGGGGATCGAACTCATTACTTCATGATTGCCAGCCCGTCGCTCTAACCACCGAATCATGCACTTTCACCCACCCCTACGCACACACATTTATAAACATATGTATGCATATACACAGACACGCCTATATAAACTTTTCTCTAATTGTTTTATGTATCTGTAAAGTCATAAACCGACAAAATTCCCAGACTGAGCGTGCTTGGTCAACGGAAATGCGTGTGCGATTGACAATAATGACGATAATGTATAACGATAATTGTGTTTGTGTTTGTGTGTTTATGTGCTTATATTTATAAGTCATTTCAGAATTTAATACGACATAAGCACTTAATTATCCTTAATTAGTTCTTATTATGTCATCTTACATATCATGTGTGTGTGTGTTCCCGCACTTACTAAACATGAACACACATAGGGGTATACGCATGCGCAAATAAAGATACATGCAATAGGAATACAAAAATACCAAATGGCTGATCATTAGTAAGGAAAGACACACAAATAAGAAAGAAAAAAGCAAAGGACCACTGATGAGGTCACAGAAGTGTGATGAAAGAAATCTGGCCGAAATACGATTAATGTAAAAAATGAAATAAAACTGAAGTAAATTAACACCAAATATATAGTGCGTGTGTTTTTATTGGCTAAAATGGCAACACGACCATCCCCAAATACAACAATATGTATCTATCTAACTAGCTATATAATCACACCCACACATATATGTATACAAATACATATACCTACGTACATACATGCATACAAACATACATAATACATACATACATACATACATGCATACATACATACATACATATATATATACACCGAAGATATCACCCACATCATAAGCAGTCGTCCGAAAATGTCATCACGTTATTATCTACCGATGAGACATGGTGCTGTAGCTAGGACACTGTATAATGAGATCCGTGAGAAGGAGCTATTAAGTGCACACACTCAGAATGTATAATGCAGGCGTGGTTATGTGAGCTAGTAGATGTATGTGAATGCTCATATAATGCATAGTTATAAAATTCGAATTTAATACAAGGGAGATAATAATTCCGGGGAGTTGTGCCCCATGATATGTATGATTTATTCCAAAATCTCGCTCGATCTCATGTGATTATATCATGTTATCATCCGAGATAGAGATTAACAATCACGTTCTATGTAAAAGGTTTGATAATTGTTGAAAGATATTTCTCTCAGCATGAAACAAATGGTAGTCTTGTTACCCCACAAATAATACCTATACATACACACACACACACACACACACACACACACACACACACACACGCACGC
>NC_068984.1:141113193-141115408 GCF_001194135.2 Octopus bimaculoides | reverse complement strand
CACACACACACACACACACACACACACGCACGCACACACACACACACATATATATATATCTTAGGTCCTAGCAGGGTATAAAACTAGAGTATTTCCAGAGAAGCACTCAACCCGAGTTCTAAGCTATCAACTCTGTCGGATTCACCAAAATTCTTCACATATAGAAAATCCAAATAATAAGAAGACAAAAAGAAATTTTTTTAACAATGTCTTATGATTCGCTGCCGTTGTTCCTGTACCAACTTTGCAAGTCTGATGAAGTACCACTCTAATGTCTAAAACCGCAAACCTTATGTAAATTTTCACTTGGAATTTTTGCGTAAACTGGCGTTGCAAGCAGAGTAGGTACAGAAACAATTGTAAATCATCAGTAAAGATGTGTTAAAGAATTTCTTTGTCTTATTATTTGGAATAAATATATATATATATATAAATTTAAATATGAGAAGTAGTAATAATGAGGTGGTCAGCAAGACTTCTACCTGTACAGGTAGAATATAAAATAAGTGAAGGAAAGAAGGGTAAAAATACCGCTTGCTAAAAATCAAAGCCACAGCTTAAAAGACCCTCCAATCTTACGATAAATATACACACGTGCAATGCGATGAACATTTTAGAAATAGGCTTACCTTCAGAATGGAATACGAAGATAAATAATACATGTCCCAATATCAATTGATTTCATGCTTTGCATGACAGACATGCTCTGCGATCATCGGTCGGAAATAGTATTTGACATCTATTTCTAAAATATTCACTACGTCAACTCGTGTGCGTTTCTAACTTTAAACGTCCCGCTCCGTTTAAAGAGAAACTATTGTAAACAATATTAAATTTTTATTGATTTTTAGCAAGTGGTATTTTACCCTTCTTTTCTTCAATTCTCTCTCTCTCTCTCTCTCTCTCTCTCTATATATATATATATATATATATATATATATATATATTCTTCATAGACAGTTATTCCATTCCCTAAATTTGGATTTTCATTCACATACACAACAACCCCGGCTGCTAAACGTGAACTATGAAATAACTTCTTTCAGCTTATCGAACTTCGATAAACCACTAATGTTCATGAAAGTTGTTTTTTAATACCTTCCACGGACCGTTCGAAGCTTACTAACTTCCTACACCTTAATCCTTGAATCTTACCTTTACGCGAGCGCACGCACACACAAGTGTGTGTGTGCCTGTGTCTTTGTGTGTCTGTGTGTGTGTGTGTGCATGCATGTGTATGGGGGGTGCGCGCGTGCGTGCGTGTGTGTGTGTGAGTGTGTGTGCATGTGTAAGCATGTAATAATCTTGGGATCATTAATAATAAAAGCAATGTTTACAATAATGCATCCGCTTATTCTTAATAACTTCTGGCAGATTTGAACGGAATATTCGAGTGTGGTTGTCTTTTCGTCATCGGAAAGCACATCCTCTCTTGAGACAATGTGTATTCATAATACAGGCGATTCACCAATGTAATGAGATTTTGAAATTCTATGATGTTTCTCCTAAGATGAAAAACAACAGTGATGATCACCTATCCACGTTTGAATCTGCTAGGACGTATTAACAAGGAATAGGTTGTTTGGATTCTTGTTATTCTTCACGGAGCTCATGAATTATTATTTGTTTGGCGCACAACAACATATAACAGCAAATAATTTGTTTGATAATTCCTATACAAAACAGCTCGTACTCTTGACTCTCCATCGGTCTGGTGGAGTAACTTTGAGTGAGGAGACACGCAACAAGATCGAAACACCACGGTAACTCGAAATATCCAAACATTGATGAACCACGTGTGTTATGAACACGAATCTTCTAAAAAGAGGAAGTGTTCTCCGATGGCGAAAAATAACAACAACGATTAGCATATTCACGTTCGAATGTGCCAGACCGTATTAAGAAATAACTGATACGTTATTTTTTGAATTCTTGCTGTTCTGTGTACATCCAGGAATGATTAACAAATATTTACCGATGAAAGAACTCAATAGTGGTAGTCAATCTAAATAGAGAGAAGGAGAGAAAGAGATAGATAGAGAGAGAGAGGGAGAAAGAGAAATGTCATATCTCAAAGTGCACATCTGCAACCTGATAACAAATAGTTTTACTAGTGATGTTAAGTAGAAAGGCTACTGCATAGGGCCCAATAACATATGTAAATACATACATACATACATACATATATATATATATATATTTATATATATATATA
>NC_068984.1:141109355-141112681 GCF_001194135.2 Octopus bimaculoides | reverse complement strand
GTAGAGTACAAGTTTATTATTTTTTAATAAGAGTTGTACTGATTCTGACTTCTAAGTCACAGCTATCATTGGACATATATGCGTATTTATGTATGTATGTATGTATGTATGTATTATGTATGTATGTATTATGTATGTATGTATGTATGTATGAAATAAATTTTTCGATAATGCCTAAAAGTCGACAGTCTGGTCTTAAGGGACCCAAAAAGTTAAATGTTACAAACTTCAAATTACCAAGCGACTTGCAAAGATTCCACGCTGCTATAGAAAGTATCAATCTTGACCCAAACGATCTATGGGAAGATTTCAAAACAAAAGTATTGCAGGTTGCAGGTTTATTATTAGGATTTAAATCGCGTAAGTCCAGGGACTGGTTTTCAGACAAATCCCCGGAAATTCATGATCTTCTTTTATAAAAAACAAAACTTAGGTAATCGGTCCTTGAACCCCAACTCAACGAAGCTTACAGAAAGCTGAAAGGGAAAATGCAGACTGTTCTAACGAAAATTAAGCAGAAATGGTGGAATGATAGAACAAAAGGGGCACAAGAAGTAGCTGATAAAAATGATGCCAAGGGTTTGTACTCTTATGTTAAGGAGGTATATGGCCCAAAATCTTTTTCAATAGCTCCAGTGAGAACAGCGAATGGACGATTTCTTCTGACTGACACCGCTTCTGTTTAGAAGCGCTGGGTAGAACATTTTTCCACACTTTTGAATAGACCATCATCCGCTGATATGAGGATGATAGAAAAAATCGAACACTTTCCAATTATAGAGGAGGTGACATTTGAACCAAGTCTAAATGACATTTATTTAGCTGTGAATAAGCTGAATAACAATAAGTCTCCAGGATCTGATGGAATCTGTGCAGAAGTCTTGAAATATGGAGATGACAGAATGTTTGAACTCTTAAATATATTGTCTCTATTGGAGAACTGAGAAAGTGCCTCAAGACTGGATTGATGCCATTTTAGTCTTGTTGTATAAATCGGGGCTAAAGGATCTGTGAGGTAATTTTCGTGGGATTTCGTTTTGTCTGTAGTTGGAAAATTACATGTCCGCATTCTGTTAGAACGTTTAAATACCTTCATAGTTCTAGATATGGTGTCTGAGTCTCAATGTGGTTTTCGCTCCTCCAGTGGCACAGTTGACTGTATCTTTACTAACAGACAATTTCAGGAAAAATGCGTTGAACAGAATCTTGCCCTAGACCATTGCTTTGTTGGTTTGAGCAAAGCATTTGATACTGTTAATCGAAATGCTCTGTGGCTAATTCTAAAGAAAATAGGTTGCCTAGAAAAGTTTGTAAACATGATCAAGGCTTTTGCGTCAAGGTATGAAATCTAGAGTTAATTCTGGTGGCAGGCTCTCTGAATCTTTTACCGTGGAAAATGGAGTAAAGTATCGTGCTGTCGTGCTGTCACACACCTTTCAAAACTCCGATGAGGGTATTTACATAAAAAATCGAACAGGGAATGTTTTTAATCTGACCAGACTGAAATTCTAAACAAAGGTTTTTACTTCACTCATTAGGGAACTCATATACGCTGACGATTGCGATCTAGTCAGCCACTCTGAAACAGGCTTGCAATTTCTTGTATCTGAATTTGACTTAGTTTGTGATTTATTTTGGCTTGATCATCAACTTGGAAAAAAGAAACAATTGTAATGTATCAACCTGCACGTGGTGCTGTTTGTAACCCTGCTAAAATTTTTGTTAATGGTAAGTTACTTGAGGTTGTTGATCCTTTCATCTACCTTGGAAGCTCTGTACAAAATGATGGGAATCTGCGAATTCGAAGGACAGCACTAGCTTTTGGTGGTTTGGAGTCACATATTTGGCGCCAGCGACATATAAATAACACAAAATTGACTCTTTATATATCGTTTGTCTTACCATCCCTGTTGTATTCTTCTGAAACATGGACGTGTTATGAAAAACATTTCAAACTGTTAGAACAATTCCATCAAAAATACCTATATCACATTTAAAATTTTAAATGGAATTTTTTTTTTTTTGCTCCAAACACAGATGTACTTGCGCCTGCAGGCATCACTTCAATTAAACCAATGACTGAAAAACTAAATGAAATAGTCAGGCCATATTATTCGAATGGTGGATGAACGCACACCCAAACAGATGTTTTATGGCGAGCTTGCAGAGGGGAAACGCTATCGGTGTAAACCTAAAAAGAGGTTTAAGGACGGCATAAGGACTATCATGAAATCACTTGGAATGGATCCAGAGGACATAAAAACCCTTGCTTTGGATTGAACTGATTGGCGAACAAAAGTGTGGAGTAGAGTGAAAGTATTTGAAGAGACCAGAATAACGCATGCAAGACTCCAGAAAGATTTAAAGAAGAATGTTACGATCGAGAAGGGGAATCACAACGACCTTTTTGTGTGCAGAGTTTGTGGCAGACGATGTCTTTCTTTCGCTGGACTCAAATCTCATTTGTGAACCCATGGAAAATGGAACTTCCACCAACTATGCAGCTTATATATCTGCGTACTCTTTTGAATGCATTGTGTGCCAGAAGGTTTGCAAATCTAACAGTGGCCTTAAAAGACATTTTAAAATCCACAAAGGTCAGAACTTATCTGCAGCTCTTGGTGGTACAAAGCAGATATTGCAATTTATGTAGGTGTCTTTTCAATTCATTGCCTGGTTTAAAAAGCGACATCAGGCGCTATGATGGATCTAAGGTGTAGGTACAAGGGGGGATCAGACTCAGCATAAGGAGTAGATAACCGCCATGTATGTATGTATGTATGTATGTATGTATGTATGTATGTATGTATGGATGGATGGATGGATGGATGGATGGGTGGGTGGATGCATGGGGGGATGGATGTGTGTGTGTGTGTGTGTATGTATGTATGCATGTATGTATGTACATTGCGGATGCTGCAAGCATCATTCATTAACAAACCGGCAGCAAGTATGAAAGGAAAGAGAATGTAAAGAGAGAGAAAGAGAGACAGACAAACAGAGACAGACATACAGGCAGACAGAGACAGACATACAGGCAGACAGAGAGAGACATACAGACAGACAGACAGACATTCAGGCAGACAGACAGGCAGACAGAGAGAAAGACGCAGAGGTGGTGTTGGTGTTTAAATACGGTCTCTTGTCAAAACATTACGACTCCTTCTTCTTCCATGATAGCAGATAGGTTTTCACCGATCATATTTACCGAAATAGTCATTTCGGATGGTGCCGGTACTATTCCTATCTTCTCGAAATTAGAAGAAAAATTTTCCTCTCCAGGAACGCATTGTCTGTATATACACAATCGCACACACATACATTAC
>NC_068984.1:141106529-141108004 GCF_001194135.2 Octopus bimaculoides | reverse complement strand
TATATATATATATATATATATATATATATATATATCACATACATACATGTACAGTAGCACACACTCATCTGCGATTTTTTCGCAGGCACAAGATCAGAAATTTGTGTTAGGGGTTAGATCGGTTAGATCGGTTCCAGTTCTTAAAATCGCCCTCGGTTTATTGAAAGGCAAAGTCCGCCCGGATGTAACGCAAGAGCGTAAAAAGCGTAAAATGAAATACTAAAGAGCATCTTGTTCAATGCTTTAACGATTCTGAAAGCCATAATGAATTCTTAAGTCGTCGAATTGACGGATGTTCGCCTTGTTCAGTCAACAGGACGGCTTAATCATTGATTTAACGAGTGGAGTAGTTAAAAATTTCATAGACGCGTGTGCCTTTAACATAATTTTTCCACGGTAAATGTTCATGCATGACCGTAAAATGAAGAACCACTAGCCTTTCTAGTAACGTTACTATCAATGGCCTGGTTATTCTTTGACAATATCTACTAATCACGAAATGTTGAAGTCCTACCATGGATCAAGCCTACATACATGAGGCCAATAACGTTAGTTGGAAACAAGTTTCTCAGCGTTTCCTAACTAATGACCAAGGATATACACCCGAAGATTGTGCACAACTTTTCCACAACAGGTCTTCAGAAGAGAGATTATCAGTAACAGCCCATGTATGGTTATATACCCAGAAAAATATAAAGTCATTCTAACAGCAGAGTAGTCAATCCCGAACTAATAACTCATATATTATCTCTCACTTCGAAGGATACTGGTTTTGTAACACAGCAGCAGGAAATAGCCATAAAATATCGGATGCATAAAAATGATAGGGCTACAAGTAAACAACCTAAATGCTACAGTCAGAATAGGTTCTGTGAGTTTAACATTGAGAATGTCACTAACTGCTCTTACGGTACCTATGATGTTAGTGACATCCCTATCCTCACTGTATTCCCTATCTTTGAGACATGAAAACGTGGCTAGAATATTATACGACGAAATCTGTAAAAAAGGATAATCATGAGGAGATAAATATAAGAAGCTACAGTGAGGTGAAGAGCACAAAGATATAATTTGAATGAATACGGCTGGGAGGTTTCAATAACATGCAAAATGTCAGACATAATGATCTGAGACTTAAATAATTTTAAAAAATGTGTGCCTTGCAGATGTCAACATACTGTTAAAGATTAACTGAAAAAACAAAACAACTATGGTGAAGCGATAAGGAATCTGCAGTGACTCCATCTGAGCTATTATTTTAGATTTCTACCAATAATTCTTGAAGTTTTTGGCAACCTAACTGCCTCACTATAAAGCTTGAGAAGTTGCTTTGCATAAAACCAGAAGGGACACGTCTAATCAGCACAGCCCTCCATGGCCGTAACCATCTGTATTTTTGTACATACATTTCCATGTGTATGTGTACATGCATCCATATATATACATACATATATATATATATATATATATATATA
>NC_068984.1:141103174-141106441 GCF_001194135.2 Octopus bimaculoides | reverse complement strand
ATATATATGTATATATATATGATTATAAGGAAAAGAGATTTTTTCCAATGCATAGACTTCACTGTGAAGTGTTCTAGATATTCAAACCCGAAGCATTAGAATAATGCAGATGTAAGAACCAAATTCAGGCAAATCAAGCTCACATATACATTTATATTTATTCAACCCTAGACCCGACATGCATGAATTTCTCTAAAAGTATATTCACTACATCAAACATAGTAGAAATATATAGATATATAAAAATATATAGAGTAATCAATACATTAAAAATATACTCATAAAAATATATAAATATATAGATATGTATACATTGAAAATATACTGAAAATATATTTTTCAATATATTTTTAATGTATATATATATATATATCTATATCTTTATATATTTTTAATATGTTTGATTATTAAATTCTTTTGGATCTTATACTCAATTTAAATACAAATTTATACTACCCATTTTACAAACCTGGCAGTGTATATAAACGTCCTTTCAAACCATCCGAGAATAACCCTTGACAGTGTAATTACAGGTATTTCAATAAGAATCGCTAATTTATCCGCTAATGAGGAAATATTTTAATACCCACGCTCTTGAATATAATCAGGCTCTACAATTAAATGGATTCCGAGAAAAAGTATTCTATATCCGTGACACTAAACTGAAAACCAGAATAGCAAATCTTTTCCCCGAAACTAATCCTGACCGTATAAGCACGGCCTCCATTTCAAATCAACCGAACAGACCCATAGAATTACACCATAAGTCATCCAGAATTTATAGTTATTATAAATCTCCCCTTCGTTACCGATCCAATGTAACAGCATATTCTAAGACTAGAAAACGAGAATTCCTATGGTATGCACCGCCCTTTTCTCTCCAAGTTAATTACTTTTTGAAATTCTGAAATCAAACTTTCCGCAGCATCATAAATACTACTCTATCTTTAACAAAGCATCAGTCAAATTGTCTTACTCCACCACACCAAACTTAAGATCTATAACAGCCTCTATTAATAGATGTAAAACCCAACTTCAGATTAATACACACCCAAACTCTTGTACAGCACCCCATATTAGTAAAAAAATATCAACAACACAACCAATATATATAGGAGAACAGAAAGGAAAACCTGCAATTGTCGTATACCTAATACATGCACGCTGGGAGGTTTTTGTCTGCGAAAAAATGTGGTTTATAAATGTGTAGAAACATCAGGGAAACCCCAAGCAATGACCTATATAGGCAGTACCATAGATTTTAGCCTCGGTATCGAGCTCACTTAAATTCTTTCACTAAGACAAAATCCTAATTCTCGACATTATTAGCTACACACATACATAATCTTAAACCACATAATATACAATATACACTGGCTTGGTCCATAATAAAAGAAGCTCCCCCTTATAATACAAAGATAGGCAAATGCAAATTATGCTTAAAAGAATCATTGATTATTCTCCGTCTACAAAATTCCTCAATATTAAATAAATTTTCCGACGCCATCTACTCTTGTAAACATAGGTTTTACTCAATATTTTTGAATTAGTTCTGGATAGAGTTGAGAACCAGCTTCTACACCCATTCAAATTTTTTCTGAAAAATAAAACAATTCTCCCCTCCTTTTATCCTCTGCCTATAGAGTCATCAGTAGCCTTATTTTATCATGTATTGTATCCCTTACTCCAACCACTCAAAAACACTTCCACTCCCCGTTCTTTTGCGTATAGCTCTATAAAAACACCCAGTAGGTAATTCTCATTTGAAAAACGCAGTATATGTGAGACTTTTTAGAAATTTATTTTTCCCTGATGTAAATACCTTTCATATGACTGGACAAACAGACCCCCAGAAACGGCCGTAGGATTATTAACTGGATTATTAGCACCCAAACGTTTATCTTCCAAATTCTTAACTCTTTGTACGATGTCGTTTTACAATCTGTAAGTCGACCTACATATGTATTTGTTTTTCAATATATTTTTAATGTAAGGCAGCGAGCTAGCAGAAAGGTTAGCACACCGGGCAAAATACTTAGCAGTATTTCGTCTGTCTTTACGTTTGTTTTTGATTTTGTCGACTACACAGTATAGTAGGGTCAGTTTGCCACCGCCTGTGAAAAAAACAGCACTATGACGCAATTCACTCTGCCAGATATTTGGAAACGACACTGTACTGTTTGGTATTCGCCCCGGAAGCACCAATACGAAAATTACAGAGTGTTTGGGGGCAGAGGATTCGGAAAGAATTGGATGAGTTTATTGGTGATTACACAGGTACGGCAGGTTGGAAAACCCACTCTGATCGTTATGATAAGATTGGAACTGAATTTGTTGGTGAGACTCGGGTCATGTGATGTGAATGAAAATTTGAGAATGTACTGGTAGTATTTGTGGAAAGATGGGGGAAGAGATGTGTATGATAAGAATGAGGAGATAAGTAAAAAAAAAATGAAGACAAGAAGAGAAAATGTGAGGAAGAAAGAGAGAAAAAGAGAGAGAAGTTGGAGTCCAGTATATTAAAGAAGGATTTAGCTAAGTTCTTAACGTTTAGTGAGAATAGGGGGTGTATACCATAGAAAAGAACGTTCACCGCTTTTTTGGGAGAGTATAGGGGTAGTGTTATCTATATTTTTGGTAAATGAAGGGGGTAGAATGGCACGTTATTGTTAGCTGTTTTAGCTGTTTTAGCTTTTGACCTAGTGTTATATGTTTGCGTGTGGGGGTCTGTGTTGTCTTAATGCGGGTTCTCCCCGGGTTCTAGCATAGTGTATGTGTGGTCTGTTGTGATTCTGATGGTTGGTGTATCGTTGTGATGTTATTTGAGATATATGTTGCTTGAGCCTAGTATTAGGGATGTATTTTATTTGTTCGGAGAAGCCGCTGCGTATGAATATGCATATATATGTATGTCTCCACACACACATATATATATATATATTAAACAGAATGAGATAACAAAGCCAAGGCTGTGAGTAGTTTTCAGGACATTTATAATGAAATAGTCTTACAGCTGTTTCTGGGATATTATGGATATCCCTTCATCATAGACGGTGTGAGAAAATATTTGAGTTCGAATTATTGTGGAAAGGGAGGAGATAGGGAATAAAGAGGGAAATATTAAGAGAATGAAAGTAGAAATAAAATATATAAAGATATTGTAGTTGCAGTTTCATTATTCGAAGAAAATGGTATATAGAAGTGGTAAAAAGGTTCCTGTACACGCACACACACACATACATATATATATATATATAAAACGTAACA
>NC_068984.1:141099827-141103164 GCF_001194135.2 Octopus bimaculoides | reverse complement strand
ATATATATATATATATATATATATATATATATGGTGGGGGGAGTGCCTGTAAGAATGTATGTGCGTATGTATGAATATGCATGTATATGTCTCTGCATATATAAATAAATATATATATATATACATATACACACATACACATACATGCATTCAGCCATAGAAGCATTGATGCAGTTGTATGTACGACAAATCTACAACCGGATGCCTCACGTCCTGGAGGTAAATTTGAAGATAACTTTAGAAGAGTAAGACAAGATTTTGACCGAACTTGAGCAACATGTGAATGTAGTGGCTGACTCAGAAACCACATTCTTTTGGGAATGTCTCTATATGAATAAAATGCAGAATCCTCATTTTCTCATTTGATGTTCTTGGAGAAAATAATTCCCGACCCGAATGGGAGCAAAAACATTTTAGAGCTGTGTTTCACAAATAACATGGACCTCATCTATAATGTGAAGGTTATACCGACGAGCTTCTCAGACCATAATGTAGTAAAGCTATATGTGATGTAAAAGAATTGGTAGATACACACTCTATAAGATGTACTAGAATTCTATCTAACGTGAAGTTCTCCCAAAACCAACCAGAAATCTATTTACAAGAAGATCGTCCCATAGAATTGACTAGAAATTCTACGTGCAAGACGATGACATAAAACTTGAGCAGTTTATGCCGATAATGCAAACCATATGCATTAAATTTGTCCTAGAAAGAAATGCTAAAAATATAATTCCCAGACACAAAAATTCTAATGACACGAAGCATAACGATCTGAAACGGCTTAAATAAACAAGTCTCACTTCAAAGCGAAAAGCCTCACTTCAGAAGGACACTCCCGGAAATTGAAAACGAAATTAAACATTCCCACGGAAAGGGAAGTGCAGAAAGAGACCCGGGATCACAGAGTATATAAAAACATCTATAAATTTGCAAATGAATTAGCTTTGGTACATTCCAAAGTAAGCGTCTCTGTTCTAAGGAAATGGCTCAGTGACAGCTGACCCCAAAAGGTTAAGTGAAATACGAAATGAATAATTCAAACGTATTTTCTATCTCCTCGGTGGGAGACATGCAAATAACTTAACCAAATGAGTTCGCTAACACTACGGTTCTATAGAGAGAAGTGGAAACCATCGATTGCATAAATATAAAGCCGGAGGATGTAATATCATCCATTAATAAAATCAGTTTAAATTTAGCAACAGGCCCCAATGGTCTCCGGACGATTCGCTTAAAATATGTATGCAGGCTTTAGCAAAACCAACCAAGATATTTTTTCCAAACGTTGCAAGTAGAATATTTTCTCCAAAGAATTAAAAGAAGGCATAATATGCCTTATCTATAAAGGAAGAAACAGAGCAGACTCTAAAAAGGACAGGCTTAAATCTGTTTATCATTAGAAGGAGGCTGGAATTTCTAACTGACATATAACATGGTTTCGATTTACAAAGATATTTCCTTTAGAGTTAAGGCAACAAACTGGTAGAATCGTCAGAGCATCGGGTAAAGTGCTTAGTGGCATTTCGTCGGTCATTACATTCCGTGTTCAAATCCCGCCGAGTTCAACTTTGCTCCCTCCTCACAGTCATCCGCTGCATGTGGTGCTACGGACATGTCCTCCGCCTTCAGCCAGATCATCTTACCAGGGCTTTAGTCTCATTCGACGCAGGAGCTGCACGCTGGGAGAGGTCCTGGAACAGTCACCGCACCAGAAGGCCGGACGCGATTAAAGAACATCTCCAGAGGCTCGACGTCCTCTTGCAGGATGCAGAGGGGCAGACACGGGACAACCAGAGCTGGGAAACACTGGTGGACCTGTTCGGCTCTACGACGTCATACGTCTCTGGGACGACCAACCTCGGATGACCCTAACCCCAACAATCAACAGCATGAAGCAAGCAGCAAGTAAGAACTACACATAGCAATCAAAATACATAGGATCGAGATTACAGCCCCGCAGTAACAGTCAATGCATGACCCAGGGATCAATATGAGCAACGATGTAAGTACAGCGAGCTGGCAGAATCGTTAGCACGCCGAGTAAAAGGCTTAGCGGAATTTCGTTTGTCTATAAGTTCTAAGTTCCAATTCCGCCGAGGTTGACTTTGTCTTCCATCTTTTCGGGGTCGATAAAAGAAGTACCAGATGAGCACTTACTCCCTCTCCCGAAATTGCTGGCCTTGTGCCAAAATTGAAACCAATACGAATAAGGACGTAACATTTTATGTGCGTATTACTATGATTGTAATAATATGCAAGTGTTTGAAGGCGGCGAGCTGGCAGAAACGTTAGCTCGCCGGGCGAAATTGCTTAGCGGTATTTCGTCTGCTGCTACGTTCTGAGTTCGAATTTCGCCGAGGTCGACTTTGCCTTTCGTTCGTTCGGGGTCGATAAATTAAGTACCAGTTGTGTGTTTTGGGGTCGATGAAGTCGACTGGTCCCCTTCCCCAAAATTTCGGGTCTTGTGCCCAGAGTAGAAAAGAATATGCAAGTGTTTGTCATGGCGGATTCTGAGATCATTCAGAACCAGAGAGCAAGAGACCTTGTTCTTTGGAGATATAGATTCTCAATCGTCTGGACAATTGCTCTCAAATAGAGTCACCTCATAGCGTTATACTAATGGCGAAACTTAAAGCAGTCCAGCATTGCCTCAATGGATAAGATGCGCTGCAAAGACAATCTTCTTGGTTTAGAATAGATTTACAGACGGCTGAGAATAAATGTCTTCCACAGAACCAACAAAGATTCTTCTTCCCTGGTTTTCAGTGTTCTCAGAATCCGTCCTGCCTGCTGCAAATTACGCATGCACGCACACACACACACATACACACACACAATATATATATGTGTGTGTGTGTGTATGTATATATATCCGTTATAATAAACTTCATTATGTGTTTATATACATATTTTTCTGTCCCACGAAAGCGTTAAAGTGGGAGAAAGGAAAACAGAAAAAAAGGAAAAGTTAACTTTAGAGATGATGAGGAAAGTAAAATGTATTGTGGTGGTCGGTGAAGAGGAGTAGACGAGGAGTTGGAGAGAGAGAGAGAGTAGAAATGAGAGAGAAAGGAAACGAAGGGAAGAGAGAGAGAGAGCGAGAGAGAGAAAGAGAATGGAAGGAAGAGGGAGAAATCGAAGCAAACGAGTCACATACATGCTTACATAGATACCAGACAACGTTGTTTCATGCTTAGATTCAAATGAAAGAAGTTTGTTTCTAGGCTAGAAACCGGCTCTTTCGGCATTGGTAAAAAATTCGAAACATATATATATATATATATATATATATATATATTGTGCGTGTATGTGTGCATGTATATATGTATATATA
>NC_068984.1:141096005-141099685 GCF_001194135.2 Octopus bimaculoides | reverse complement strand
TATATATAATTACGTCATAGATTATTATTACGAACAAGAGCATTTGTAAACTTTTTGCCCTTCAACTCCGCTGTTTTAGAGAAAAATTCTATTCTCAATCACATATATACACACACTAACCCACGCACACACACACACACGCACACAGAATATCCAGGCATATACAGACACACGTGACCTTAAGTCTATATTAACATTATGACGCAACAATGAAGTGACATCCTCCATCAGAGATGAAAAGGAGAATCAAATATTTCGCTCAATCTACGAATATACTTGGGAAGGTGCATGAAATAAAAACTGACAAAGACCTATGTCTAAGAAATATTAGAAAATTTGACTTAACACTGAGAAGGAACACAGAAGTAAAAACACGGACCACAGAGGGAATAAACCAATCTAAAAGTCTGGTGTAGAGTAGTGACAAATTTATTAATCTCAGTTGGCAATCAGTCCCGTACCAACTAGGAAAACTCCTCACTAAATACAGAAAACAACAGCTGACAACAATCGTGAAAACTTTAATCACATTATTATCAATTTTTAAAAGCATCGCTAAGGAGTTTGCGTGTGGCTGTGCGTAAATGATGTAACAACACCTCGCGATTAATTAATAATAGCTTTTATTTCGAACGCCAGAAAATTTTCATGTTGATCATAAATTAGAAATTAGTAAGTTGCAACAAGTCAACACAGTGTAAAGACTAATTCTGTAGCATTCACAAATAGGTGATTACCAAAGCTCTGTACTTAAGCTTGCCAATACAGGAGCAAATACACGCACTGGATTCATATCTGCCAACTATAATATATATCAAGATTGAGTAGGAGCCATAAAAACGATTATTATAAACAGTAGGAGGGTGTGTGGAGCCGAACTGTAGGTTGCCACACACTAAAGCAAGTCGGGAAACGTGCGAAGTTGAATCGGCCTGTCTCTGCGCAAATTTGCTGGCAAGAATGGAGACGACATTTCACCCGGACTTCTACAATTACTGCAAAGTTGGCGCTAAAAACACACCTTTTTACAACATTTGTACAGGGACGTTCCAGAAGGACCGATCTATTACGTGAATTCTGGCTCCTGATTGGTCCATATATATATATTGGTCCATATATATATATATATATATAACAATACAAGCTACAAATAATCATCACATCATCACATTTGAGAAAATATAAATCTGCAAAACTTACACATTTAAAAGCTGAATGGTTACTGAAGAAAATAACGAAGAGCAAAAGGACATTTTTTAAAAAGTACAAAACCAAAAATATTTTGTCTACCACCGATCGAGGACAAAAACTCTAAAACTCCAGTCGAGAAGAGATAAAGTAATACATACATACATACATACATACATACATACATACATACATACATACATACATACATACATACTTATATACATACATACATACATTAATAACAACATTTTCAGCTGATATAGCCATGGAATTTGGTCAAAAGAAATATTCATATTTGGTTATAGAACGAGGAAAATCAGTCCCCCAAACCCCAAACTTGTGCATCAACGGTCTCTTTGTCTCCCCCATTCCACACAAAGAATGTTGCAAGTATTTAGGCACAGATGAAAATGTATCATATGAAGGCACTGTGAATAAAGATAGAGTGACTCGAGAATATTACACCAGACTTAGGAAAATATGGCAGTCGGAATTATCCTCTTGCAACAAAACAATATCCCACAATGCATTTTCAGTACCAGTGCTGGGATACTTGATTGGTTTGTAGAGGAAATCCACTCCATAAATATCAAAACCCACAAAATTCTGACAAGTGGGAACTTCCATAGAAACAGTGATGTTGACAAGCTCTACTTAAGAAACGAAGGTGGTAGAGGCCTGAGATCAGTGCAGACGGCCTTCGAATGCCGTATTGTATCACTCAGGCAGCACCTGCTAAACAACAGCAGTAAAAATAGACATAAATGTAGTGCTGAAAAGTGAAATGAGCAACATTGTACGAGTTGGCAGTGAACTCCTCAAGATGATCTCCTATACAGCCCCAAAACAGTTGGGCTTTCTTTTCTCAGAGAAGACCTGGATGAAAAGCACTCAGCATACATGTTACCCGGAAGCTTGAAGACAGTAGAATTGACACGAAGCGCAGCCTCTCTTGGACACAAGACCACTACATCACATCACACTTTGAAGGCTATGTGTTTGCAATCCAGGAACAGGAGATTGCCACAAAGTACCTGGTGAACAACAGAGACAGTGACGCTCTTGTAATCCCAAGGTGCAACTGCATGTGTAGGCCATGTCATGTTTGTGTGGAAGGCGTTACGCGTGTGATTAGTAGCTGTCCAAAAATGTCGTCACGGTACTACCTCCCTATGCAGCATGATGTTGTTGCTAAAACAATTTACGATGCCATCCGCAAAAAAGACTGTCCTGAAATAAACTTAGAAAATCCCTGTTATGGAAACATTCATAAGCATCAACTCAAAGAATACTGGTGGAATATTGCCATCGAAACTTCTGTCAAATGTAAACATAACAGGCCGGATATTGTTGTTTGGGGTAGAAGGGCAAAGGTATGTACCATCATAGAGGTCAGCTGCCCTGCAGATATAAATGTCTCTTTGAAAATCAAAGGAAAAGAGGATATCTATGGACAACTGCTTCGAAAGCTCCAGTTTCTATATCCAGACTATGAATTCATATTCATACCAATAATAATCGGAGCACTAGGGTTTGTTAGTAAATGCTTAAAGGAGAATCTGGATAAACTGGGATTTTCAGAAATAGAGATCGACCGGTTAATTCGTACATTACAAGTGCAATCTGTGAGTGGAACAGTAAGAATATGCAAAACTTTTCTCAAGTTCTAAATGTGAATTTGTCTGTCTTAACTACATCCCAAAAATGGACCTTTGTATCTTTGTTGGAAACCGGCTCCCTCGTCAGTGGAAGATTTATAATAATTAAAAAATAGAAGACATACATACACACATACATACATACATACATACATACATACATACATGCATACATGCATACATACATACATACATACATACTCGAAGAGACAAGTCGAGTATTTGGCGTGGGAGACTATTTATCCAAAATACGATGAATACAATCTCCAATTTTGGAGTCACAGCTATCAGCTTTGTTAAATAACTGGTTAATCTTCAGATGAATTAACTGAGGGAGCCTTTTTCACGATCGTAGTGATTTTTTGAATTTAGCATGCAGAGAATTACTACAAACATGGCTGGACACATCAACAACAACGCAACCGAGGAACAGAACGAAAACAACAGCTCAACGTATAAACAATTTCTTTCTAGCTGTAGTTATAGAAGAAACCGTAACTAAAACTAGAAAAAGAGCAAAAGAGATTAACGCGGATTCTCCAATTCCGATCTATTTGTACGCACAGCGAAGATTTTATAAGACATTCCAAAATTTCTTCATCTGAGATTCTTATGTGAATAAATGCACACACTTGGGTGTATACAACGATGAGTTAACCAACACATCAACTTAACCACATATTTAGAAACAGTGCGAACTCATGATCTCAAAAAGTCGTGTCACTTTATTAGTGACCGGCTTGAGCACTCTTAAAAACTTAAATAAAACTAAAAGAAAAACCCATACATACATACATACATACATACATGCATACATACATACATACATAC
>NC_068984.1:141095539-141095905 GCF_001194135.2 Octopus bimaculoides | reverse complement strand
AATCTTTTTATTTTGTATCTTTTCGTTTGTCTTGCTCGCTTACGTTCTGGCGTTCGCTGAATTTTCTTGAGAACAATCATTTCTTAGTGGTCAGACCATATGGGGTCTATATCTCACATAATTGATGTCCACTTAGTGGTCATCTCTTTTATATGTATGTAATATAATTTTTCTGATTCTTCAGATTTTTCAATATGCTAGGACACTGGTTTTAAATTGATATTAATGAAATTAATATTAAATTTTTCACCCTTATTATTTAATTTTCGATCTATCTATCTATCTATCTATCTATCTATCTATCTATCTATCTATCTCTCTCTCTCTCACTCTCTCTCTCACTCTCTCTCTCTCTCTCTCTCTCTC
>NC_068984.1:141095256-141095529 GCF_001194135.2 Octopus bimaculoides | reverse complement strand
CACCGGCTGTCAAGCGGTGGTGGAGGACAAAACACAAGAGGTAAATTCTGTGCGGACCATTCTAAGGTCTTTGTTTAGTGCTGGTGTTTGGAAAAGTCGTACTCGATAAACAAGCCATCAGACACGCGCGCGCGTGCACATACACAAACATACACAAACATATATACACAAACATATTGTTCTCAAGAAAATTCAGCAAACACCAGAACGTAAGCGAGCAAGACAAACGAAAAGATACAACCGGGTTTGAGATTAATCTTTTTATTTTGTATC
>NC_068984.1:141091937-141092568 GCF_001194135.2 Octopus bimaculoides | reverse complement strand
GTATGTATTTATATATGCGTGCATATATGTATGTAGGTATGCATGTTTGAATGAATGTATGTGCGCCTGTATGTATGTATGTATGTATGTATGTACACATGGGATTGCAAGCGAAGCGTTTGTCTAAGAACAAGTCACGTCTGGAAATACTAGCACAGCATCACAACCACAACGTGTACCACACCACCACACAACTTCTACATCTGCAGGTAGCAGTAGTAGCAGCAGTAGCAGCAGAAGAGTAGCAGCAACGCCAGTAGCAACAGCACCAGTAGTAGTAGTAGTAGTAGTAGTAGTAGTAGTAGTAGTAGTAGTAGTAGTAGTAGTAGTAGTAGCTGTTTCAACCAAAGTTAAGTTACCTATAAGGAAAGCTATTGCAGGTGCGACGATTCCATATTCTTTATGAGTAAAAGATTACCTGATACTGAGCCGCCTAATGCATTCCTTTTTGTAGGTAGCGGGTCATTTGAAGAATGTTTGGCTGCTATTTCTAGCAGGTCAACCAACCAAATAAAAGCACGTATGCTTGATTCTGTGTGTACAAATATACTTACGTATACATGCGTGTGTGTATATATATATATATATATATATATGTATCTATGCATATTAATGTATATAGATATATATA
>NC_068984.1:141087886-141088734 GCF_001194135.2 Octopus bimaculoides | reverse complement strand
TATATATATATATATATGTATGTATGTATGTATATATACATACATGCATACATACATACATACATACATACATACATACATACACACATACATATACACGTGTGTCTGGCCAAATCTCTCACTTTGCACCGATCTCCAAGAAGCGACGGTCTGATAGATTCATTACCTGCAAGCAAACATCGGCACCAAACACACGCACATACATATATATATATCCACATTTACACACACACATATATACATACATAGACGCATATATATATATATATATATATATATATATACTGATATACACCCAACTAATATATACCGTACTTTATAACCAAAGGACAGCAGCCATACGGTAAGTCAGTGTATATATGTATATATATATTATATTTTATTTTTTTATTTGTTGCTCTTGTTATAGTTTAACCCGAGGCCAGCCCTGACTAATAATATCTACCGTTTGTCAATGACCATCCCGCTTGGTTCAGGGTTATGTGGACTATATGTACTTTATCCTAGCCTTATCTCAGTTGGTGAGGAAAGAAGAATGAGTCGGTTGCAGACAGTTCTGTCAGAACGACCCGACACACTTTCCCAAGTTGAACGGCTTCTTTCTTATTTTCCTTCTCTCTCCTCCTCTCTCGTCTATCTATCTATCTATCTATCTATCTATCTATCTATCTATTTCTTTCCTTTTTTTACACGATCCCTTTTGATCGGAATTATATTTTTCTCCTTGTTTCCTATTTTCGCAAAGAAAAGCTCTACATTGTATTTTGTCTCGTCTGTGTTCGGCCCTGTGTGGCTAATAAAGAAACTTAACTATCTCTCTCTCTCTCTCTCTCTCTCTCTCTCTCTCT
>NC_068984.1:141082587-141086315 GCF_001194135.2 Octopus bimaculoides | reverse complement strand
TTTTTTTTTTTCTGCTTTGTTTTCGCCCCCCTCGAAAAGAAAAACTCTACATTTGTATTTTGTCCCTTCTATGTTGAGCCCTGTGTGGCTAATAAAGAAACATATCTGTCTATTATCTGTCTGTCTGTCTATCCAGCTACCTATCTATCTATCTATCTATCTATCTATCTATCTATCTATCTACCTACCTATCTATCTATTTATCTATCTACCTACCTATCTGTCTATCTATCTATCTATCTATCTATCTATCTATCTATCTATCTATCTATCTATCTATCTATCTATCCAGCTAGCTAGCTAGACGTGTCTGTGTCTGTCTGCCTGCTTGTCAATCTGTCTCACTCTTTCGGTTTTCTTTCTTTCTCTCTTTCTCTTCCTTTCCTTCTTTCTTTCTTCCTTTCGTTCTTTCTTTCTTATTTTCGCTCTCTTCCCCACCTCTCTCTCTCTCTCTGCCTTCCCCCTCATACGTATATACATATCTCTGCATACATGTACATGAACACTTATATTGTGTGTGTGTGTGTGTGTGTGTGTGTAAGTATCAACGAATGCATTTACATGCAGACAAATGCACCTCCCTCTGACTCTCTCAGATTGAGTGTGTGTGTGTGCTCGCGCGCGTGTGTGTAAGACTATGGGTGTGTCTCATCACCTTACAACCAGTCTTGGAAGATTTGGCAAAAAGTGACGATAGAATGACTGTTAGACAGAAAATTAGAACTGAAGTTGATCTGATCGACTAAAATTGTTTGGGGTCGAGCTCCAGCATGGCCGCAACAAGCAAAGGAACACGTACATACATACATTACATATATACATTCATATATACATACATTACATATATACATACATTGCACACATAAATACATCCTTCCATTCATCCTTACGTACATACCCAGACTACAAGTTCAGATTCATACCCGTGATTGTTGGGGCATTGGGGGTATGTAACAAACTGCCTCAACAAAAACCTGGAAAAATTAGGGTTCTCAAAACCTGAAAGAAAAAGGCTGATTAGAAGACTACAGATTCAAGCCATCAATGGAACTGTAAAGATATGTAAAACTTTCCAAAAATTTAGCACATAAATACATATGCATGCATCTAGACATAAAAACGCATCCATAAAACAGACATACAAATCTGCGCATACACTAACACCAAATACTGCACACACACACACATATGCACAAATACCTAGATGATGTTGATAAAAGTTCCAATGAAGGAGCCTTGAATCTATGTTAGAGTCCGGCTCTTTCTCTATGGACAAGAAATACAGAAATGAAACTGATTGATAACATACATACATACATACATACATACACACAGACACGTACATATATACATACATGCATAGGCTGTGTGGTAAGCCGTTCGCTTCCCAGCCACATGGTTCCGGGTTATGCTGATGATGATGACGATGATGTTTCTATAATCAACATTGTGAAAGAAAAACCTAGTTAAATCATTCACAAATAAAATGTAATATTGTGTGATATTTACACATACGCTGTAAATACAGTGTACAACATGTAACGCGTACATACAAACATGCAAACATGTTTGCTCACACTTGCTTACCAACCACATGGTTCCGAGTCCAGTCCCAATGCGTGGTACCTTGGTCAAGTGTCTTCTACTATAGCCTCGGGCCGACCAAAGCCTTGAGTGGATTTGGTAGACGGAAACTGACAGAAGCCTGTCGTATATATATGTATGTGTGTGTGTGTTTGTGTGTGTGTGTTTGTGTGTGTGTGTTTGTCCCCACCACCATCGCTTGTATATATATGACGGGCTTCTTTCAGTTTCCGTAATTATAACGGTTCTGCGAAAGCCACCGATAGAATAAGTACTAGGCTTACAAAAAAGTTCTGGGGTTGATTTGTTCGACTAAACGCTGTGCTCCAGCATACATATATATATGCAAGTATGTGTATATTCTTGTACTTGTTTTAATCATTATGGTATGACCCTGCTGGGATACCACCACCACTAATCATTAATCGATAATATCGATTTCCGTATGTATTTCAGCATGATAGTTATTCTTACTTCTTTATTGCCCACAAGGGGCTAAACATAGAGGGGACAAACAAAGACAGACAAACGGATTAAGTCGATTACATCAACCCCAGTGCGTAACTGGTACTTCATTTATCGACCGCGAAAGGATGAAAGGTAAAGTCGACCTCGGCGGAATTTGAACTCAGAACATAAAGACAGACGAAATACCGCTAAGCATTTCGCCCGGCGTGCTGACGATTCTACCAGCTCACCGCCTGTTGATCCATTTCTTGAAGCTCCAATGAAGGAGCCTTGGTTCTAGGTTAGAAACCGGCTCTTTCTCTCTCGGCAAGAATTCTTGAAATAAAACTGAAGAATGGCATACATTCATACATACATACATACATATGCACGTATATACATACATACATACATACATACATACATACATACATACATACATACATGCATATATATATATATATATATACATGCATACGTACGTACTGAATGCAATTACTTAGATATACACATACTTACGTCCACACATACATACATACATATTGCACACAAATATTTAGATATACACATGCATGCATGCATGCATTCATACATACATACACATAAATACGTGTACGGGTATGCAGATACGTGCACATATGCACGTACACAAACACATGCATATGTATTTATTCACACATGTACTTATTCACATACTGACATGCGCATGTTCATACGCGCTCGCACGTGTGTGAGTATGTTAGAGAGAGAGAGAGAGAGAGAGAGAGAGAGAGAGAGAGAGAGAGAGAGAGAGGCAGGCGGTGAGAGATCAAAGGAGGAATCCTAGGCATGTAACGCCAAATAAGAACAGCCGTTGAATGGTTGCTGCAGGTATAGCTGTACCTGGTTCATGCTGTGGGTACAGCCGCACCTGTTGCATGACGAGTGGTTAGAACATGCTGTATGCTGTACACACACACACACACACACACACACACACACACACATACGCACACATACACACACTCGTATATATTGTAAGACAAATTTATTTCAATGAAGAAAAATATGAAATGACTATTATTTATACTGTCTTCTGTGTGTGTGGTTGTATATATTTATGTATATATATGTGTGTGTGTGTATATATATGTATGTATGTATGTATGTATATAAACATATATTGATTCAGCAGTCTGTTTTTGCGATTTTAAACTTGTCATATGTGATTTTCATCCGTTACCCTGATGAGATTCTTACCCAAAAATATTTCCATAATATGAATTTTATAAACGTGTTGTTGGTTTTAAGGTTTCAGTCGAAACAGCTGTAGGTATTGTATTGATATTTATTTCTATATTTTTATATTATTGTAATACTGATATAACATTATGCTAATAAATTAACATACGTCAATTTCAACTCTCCATTTTTTCTTTTATCATTGTATATTGTATATATACACTCATTTATATTTTTATATTGGAGAAATTTTTCTACTAAATATTATATGTTGGGTATTGAAGAGTTAACCAGTGAAAATTTGGATGCCTTACATCCCTATAAGAGTAGCTTATTTCCTATATATATATGCATACATATATATGTGTGTCAATATATATATAGGCATTCATCCATTCATCCATGCACACATACATACATGCATACATACATACATACATACATACATACATATATATATATATATATATATATAT
>NC_068984.1:141079016-141082494 GCF_001194135.2 Octopus bimaculoides | reverse complement strand
ATATATATAATATAAATAATATATATGTATATATATATAATATAAATAATATATATGTATATATATATAATATAAATAATATATATGTATGCATATATGGGTACAGGACGTCACCAGCAGTAAACAACATGAAATACGAAAACAAATGAGTTCAATGCGCAAACAACGAGAGAAACAAATGGAAAGCAGGACAAGTAACATAAAGAACCACCCTTCATCAGTTGTCGGCTGTCTATCTACTCCTCATTTCGAGCATTGAATGACAATATGAGTCTTTGAAAGCAGTTGTTCCCATAAGTCCCAAAATAAAATTTGGGATTTATACATGTGTGTGTGGGTGTGGGTGTGTGCATGTGTGTGTGTGTGTGACTGCGTCTGTGTGTGTACACATGCACACACACTTAATATATCTCACCACCACTTGACAACGGATGTTGATGTGTCTACGTGCCCATAACTTAGTGGTTCGGCAAGAACGTATATTATAAGTACCAGACTTAATAAAATGTGTCATTCATTAAGACGGTAGGGATTCGGCTGCTGGCTGGTGTTCTGACCCAGTTGACTCTTGACGAAAGGAGTTTCTGCTCTGCCCATCCCGAATTAGTTTCACAAAATACAGGAATTCATGTATAATATGTGTATGAGTTAATGTATTACAGGCATATTACATATGTATGCATATATTCTCTCTCTCTCTATATATATATGTGTGTGTGTGTGCGCGCGTGTATAGAGGACATGATAAATTCTTCAAGTCGGTGCCCCAGCATGACCACAATCTAATGACCGAAACAAGTAAAAGATAAAAATATATATATGTATGTGTGTATGTGTGTGTATTTGTGTGTATGTGTGTGTGTGTCTGAGCATGGGTGAGGTGTGTGTATCGACACTTTACATAACAGATGTGTGTACGCAGTTACATATATTTCCGAAACAAAAACATTTTATACACATATGCACCGACAAATGCTTTGTACGCAAGTAACTACTTAGATTAATTAGACTTAGTTAATTACTGCTTAATATAAAATTTTATTAACATAAAGCATCCTGTATCCATATGCCACTCTCATTATATATACAGACACAATATACAACACATATTAGAAAATAAAACAACCTATATTTACCGATCACCATATTACTCTTCAGCCTAGAATACCGACCCGACCCCGCTTAACCGGCAACGTATACTTTATTTATCTGTGCGGATTATTTCACCTGACAGCTCTCCATATTCGGCTTATTTCCTGAACACTCGTCTCCAACGCTTATAAGGTCTCATCTTCCTCCTCCGAACATTAAATGGACTTAATCACTACTCTCTTTTTCTTTAACTTGTGCATCAGCAACTCATACACACATACGAACATATACATATACACACAAACCTACATACAGCATTTAAGCATTACGTACATCCTCTACAACGGAATATTAGTATACTCAAAAGGGTTGCCTTTCTCTCGCATGCACATACACACGCTATAAATGCACACACAGCCATTGATAAACCTTCCATATCACACAGACAAAACCAAACCGCCAAAATAATAAACACATGCACGCACAGACAAACACACACATACACACACACTCTTCCAAAACTGTCACTATCGCACACATATTGAAATATAAGACAAATACGTAAACAAAAGACGCAAACATACAATGAAATACTTACACATACACATTCATATACAAAAGGACCAATCAGCAGACACCAAATTTGGAAGAGACATAGTAACGCAACAATAAAGTATGCACACACATTCACAGCAATCACACGCAGACACATTCCTGGTAGCAACCGCGTAACACCATCACATTATACTCATCAGAAAGCAACAAAACACATTTAAATACCTTTACACATACACTAATCTGACGTCTGGATGGTGGCATTGTAGAACAAAATAAAATATTGTCTTTTATATGTGTGGGTGTATATATGCATATACATACATACATGTACACACATACACACACACACACACACACACACACACACACATATATATATATATATATACATGCATACAGTATTAATGAGGTGCTCCAGTATGGTTGCAGTCAAATGACTGAAACAAGTAATGTTTGTGTGTCTGTGTTTGTCCCATCATCATCGCTTGACAACCGATGTTGCTGTGTTTACATCCCCGTAACTTAGCGGTTCGGCAAAAGAGACAGATAGAATAAGTACAAGGCTTACAAAGAATAAGTCCCGGGGTCGATTTGTTCGACTAAAGGCGGTGCTCCAGCATGGCCGCAGTCAAATGACTGAAACAAGTAAAAGAATAAAAGAATAGAATATGTACGTGTGTGTGTGTGTGTGTGTGTGTGTGTGTGTGTATTATACACACTGACATATATACACATATACAGTTTTATATGCACAATATCTAAATACGAGCTACTAACAGTTTCATGCTGTGGATACACAATTATTCAGCAGATTTGTATATCGTGCTTTGTCCCTCAAGGAAACTTTCAGGCTCAAATACACAACATGATTGGTGTTTCAAGTCTAAATATGTGGACAGTACTCCACTGTAGGAATGACTTGATCCTTGTAGAACGTCAGCAGTGGTTGGCAGGGTAGTATGGGGGTGAAATAACTTCTGACCCTAAAAAGAAGGGCTAGTACTTGGGACGCAGTTGTGGCTATGGTAAGAATGTGCACCCACCGGAAGAGATCCTCAGTCATAGAGAGAGATGAATGAATCGCAGTGGCATTTGTATAAGAGTGAGCGTTGTTCGATTTGCAGTAAACACTTCATTGCTGTATTGAAAGAAGAGAATAGGAGAGAAAAACCGAACCCTAAAGAACCCTAGGGTTCACTGACAGCATTCAACATGTATAAACTATGAAACTTGCCTATTAAGTAAAATATTATTTGAGACGAATCCTTATCTGTTTTTAAAACGCTCTAAAAAAGAAACAAGACGATTAAGAAGCAGTATTTAATGCAAGTAATGTTTGTTTTTATAGATATACGTTAGTTGGCAAGTGTGTGTGTGTGTACAAGTAAATAAGTAGCCAATTTGTTCCCAAAACAGCTAAAACAAATATATGATTACACACGTTCACAAATTGCTAATGTAGTTGAAACACATCTATTTTTGAAGCGCATGCCAGCAAGAAGCCACATTGCAAAAGAAGAAGAGAAAAAAATGATCGATGCCATATATCAAAATTGTTAAAGATCGGTTAACATTAATGCCTGGGAATAATGCATTCGGTGACTGCAAGACGTATACTCATGCTATCTCTCAGGAATTTTAGAACACCACCCGACCTCGTCAAAGTTATGATTTCGGTTGTAAATAAAAGATAAAAGAGAAAGCTTGAGTTACACTTCACTGCTTGAGATGAGATCTTTTATAACCTTTTGCCTGAAGTAAATATATATATATATAAAACCTTTTGCCTGAAGTAAATATATATATATATATATATATATATATATAT
>NC_068984.1:141076862-141079006 GCF_001194135.2 Octopus bimaculoides | reverse complement strand
GAGAGATACAGGCGGTTACCGTTCAAGCACTCTTTTATAATCCAAGTTATGGCTAATCACATCGAATGGTAAAGCACAACCTAGGATTACTTGAGGTAAAACAATCCCAATGTATTTCATTCAATGGGTAAAACCTGGATTCGCGTCTCTGGATTATGAATAGTTTACAGACAAACTAAGACAATTCATTGAATAAGGAGAATGATATATCTACACATTTTTATTATTATTAGAGTCTATTGTACAGTATGTTTAATTCAAGTCTGTCCGACACATGTTTCTGCTGCACGGCTGTCTCGCAATCGGTTTTCAATTTGTATCCAGTTTGTTCATCTGGTTAAGAGTCTATGCAGCTTGATTTAAGATGCTGCACACTGCTCTGATTTGAAGAGAACAAAAATGTTGGTTCAGGTGGTATTATATTTGGTGGAGGCGCAATGGCCCAGTGGTTAGGGCAGCGGACTCGCGGTCGTAGGATCGCGGTTTCTATTCCCAGACCGGCCGTTGTAAGTGTTTATTGAGCGAAAACACAGAGCTGCACGTGGATCCAGCAGGTAATGGTGGCGAACCCTGCTGTACTCTTTCACCACAACTTTCTCTCACTCTTACTTTCTGTTTCTGTTGTACCTGTATTTCAAAGGGTCAGCCTTGTCACGCTGAATATCCCGAGAACTACGTTAAGGGTACACGTGTCTGTGGAGTGCTCAGCCACTTGCACGTTAATTTCACGAGCAGGCTGTTCCGTTGATCGGATCAACTGGAAGCCTCGACGTCGTAAGCGACGGAGTGCCAACAACAACAATATCCTAGTAGTAATTTTTCTCCAGATAATTAATATTCTTCGTATGTAAAACTTCGCAACACATGAAATAATTTATTCTTTGTTCTATAGCGAGAAGGGTGGTTTTCTAAATGTAAATTATATTTGATTTTGTGACCCTTAGTTGTGCAATTCTAACTCAGAAATGTTTTCCTTTTTTCTTCGATTAAGGCGAGTGGCCGAAATATGTTTAAATCTGGTTTAGGATTTAGTATTCATAATCCGAATTGCAAACAATAGGGCCACCATGTACGCACACACACACACACACACACACA
The DNA here is from genome assembly GCF_001194135.2 of Octopus bimaculoides. NCBI lineage: Eukaryota > Metazoa > Mollusca > Cephalopoda > Octopoda > Octopodidae > Octopus > Octopus bimaculoides. Next base: position 141,077,908 of record NC_068984.1, on the reverse strand, counting down.
CCACACACTCATGTATATAGAACGTAGCACTCCGTTGGTTACGGCGACATGGGTTTCAGATGATCCGATCAACGGAACGGCCTGCTCGTGAAATTAAGGTGCAAGTGGCTGAGAACTCCACAGACACGTGTACCCTTAACGTAGTTATCGAGGAGATTCAGCGTGACACAGAGTGTGACAAGGCCGGCCCTTTGAAATACAGGTACACACACACACACACACACACACGTATGTATGTATGTATGTATGTATGTATGTATACGTATCACGTATGTATGTAATAAACAAATTTGGCAGCTGTTTTTAGGAAGTACCCAGATTCTGCATGACCAGTATGTTCCACAGATAACTACTATTTTATAGAGTATTGTTAATATTAAAAAAACAAGCATTGATCAGTTAACCCAAGCATGTGTATTCCACTCAAATTCTGCGGCACGTGATGGTCACATATAGATTTTCAACCCTGCGTTGCTTTAGAAGACAATCGATTTATCAACACTTGCTGACCTTGTTCTTCTCTCTGCCTGCAGAGGACGCTCTATATTCTTCCTGGTAAAGTTTTTTATGCAAACATCACTCAGAAATTGTTAACTTTTTTCTTTTAAACAATAATAAGCAAATACTGCTAGAATTTTTATAAACTACTAGCAGTATAACCAGACCTTGTCCGGGTGCGACTTATTACGCCATCTACGATAAGTCTTGCTAGCTGAAAATCAACTAAAAAAGAAAGCCTTACAACGAAAAAACCCTTATGATGTAAATATGTTCATAATTCAAAAGACGATGAAATTAATAGGGAAAGTCTGAAGGCTGTTTTGCGTAAAAATATTAAGCATACATAAATTTCATCCGTCTAATTGGCTATAGAAATGCTTGTGCAAAACAACTTTTTGCGCTGCCCTGATTATACATAGCAGGGTAATCCCTTTTAGCAGGAGCTAGGACGGCAATTTCTGATGAAGCAATTGCTGGCGATCTGTTGCTACACAGTTTTGCCAGAATTCTATCAGATTGGGCAGAAGATGTTGATGCACCATTTT
>NC_068984.1:141067718-141070218 GCF_001194135.2 Octopus bimaculoides | reverse complement strand
TCTCACAAGACATAGATACAAGCATATTCATCAGAAATATTCCAGAATGGTAGCTAATCTGTAATGCTTTTCGTCCTGGCAGTGAATTCTTTGTCAATCATGGTAAGAAAATCCGAAGATTACATAATAATTTCTGGATTCTCTACAAAGGAGAGAAAAATTAATATCAGAGTCCGTGGGGTACAAAATTTGCTTTCTAACCGCATGGTTTCAAGTTCTGTCCCATTGTGTGACACCTTGGACAAGTGTACTTTGCTATGTTTGTCCCCCACCATCGCTTGATATGTGTGTGTGTGTGTGTGTGTGTGTGTGTGTGTATGTGTGTGTGTGTGTGTGTGTGTGTGTGTGTGTGTGTGTGTGTGTGTGTGTGTGTGTGTGTGTGTGTGTGTGTGTGTGTAAAGTATAGATAAAAGGACCTCAAATACATAGAGTAACCATCCACTCACATGCAGTGTATATAAATAAGTACATGCGAAGTGGTATCAAAAAGTTCTCTGACTAGTTCTGTAGCACCCCGATAGATGGCAGCGCACAGTTTCGTGCGCAGTGAGAGCTAGCAATGACCTTCATGAGGTGACCTTCAGTGACATCGCTGTTGAGAGATTTGTATTTTTGTGATCACGTGTATGCTGTAGTCTGCGATTTTTGCCATGGACACGAAGTTGGAACGAAGAACCAACGTGAAGTTTTGCGTTAAACTTGAGAATTCTGTTAGGGAGACATTGAGAATTCATCGGCAATCTTACAGCGATGTGGCAATGGGTCGTACGCAATGTTTCGAGAGGCACGGGAGCTTCAAAAGCGGAAGAACGTCCGTGGAAGACGACGAGCGATCTGGAAGACGTGCCACGAGCGTCACCCCGAAATGTGGGAAAAAATTCATCAGATCATCGGAAGACAATGACGTTTTAGAGCGTTTGAAGGAAGACATTCGGCGAAAGCAACCGGATCTGTGGAGCGCGAAGAATTAAATACTTCACCCTTGTCATTGAATTCTCTTCAATCGTGAGTTTCTCGCCAAAAACAACAACATGATGTCGCGGCCCCACTCGCCCTATTCGCCAGACTTAGCCCCTGCGGACTTTTATATCTTCTCCAAGATGAAAATGCAGCTCAAAAGTTGCCCATTTTAACACCGTGGTTGAGATCCAGAGCGAATCGAAAGAGGTCCTCGACTCACTTACGGAAAACGACTTCCATGCCGGATTCCAAAAGTGTCAGGAATGTTGGGACCGGTGTATTGCTGCGCAAGGTGACTATTTCGAAGGAGATGGCGTTAAAACTTAGGTAAATAAAGTTATTTCTGTTAAACATAACGAATCGGGAACTTCTTGTTACAACCTCGTATTAATGTAAACGTTATAAATTATATATATAAAAAAAAAACAAGTATATTATACTGTATAAACATCATCTCAAACACAACTCAGTGCTTTGTATAGAATGGATAGGATTGATTATGATATGAAAAGTTGGCAATCTACCCTAAATATTGCCACTGAATAGTCTTTGTTTTTTGTGTGTGTGTATGTATACACAAGCTTATTAACATATATGTATGTGTATGTGCGCACAGGTATGTGTATCTATGGACGGATGCATATATAATTATGTTTTTTGAGTAATATATATGACAAACTGTGAACAATTTTCCATGATATTGATTTCGTAACGCTGTTTTATTTATGTCTTTCTTCACTGTAGCTGCTATATAACCATATCTAATTTATGAAATTGCATACGTCGTGTATATATATATATATATATATATATATATATATATGTATATATATATATATATAATAATATTAGGGACAGAATCCAAAATTACAGGTAAAAACTCAATTAAAATCAATTTATAAAAACATAAAATTAAATTGAGCCTTATAGATAAAGTATATATAAAATATATAGTTTTAGGGAAAATACATACATGCATACATACATACATACATACATACATACACACATACATGCATACATACATACACACACATACATATGTTGTTCTTCATCATTTCTACATTTTAAGGCAGTGAGCTGGTAGAATCGTTAGCGCGCCGGACCAAATGCTTAGCGGCATTTCATCCGACTTTACGCGGTCAATTCAAATTTACCTTTCATTATTTCGAGGTCGATAAAATGAGTACCAGTTGAACTGTGGAGCCGATGTAATCGACTGAGCCCCTCCCCTCAACATTTCTGATTTTGTGTCAAACATTTAAAACCAAATTTGCTATAATCTAAATGTCTTTTCATTTTCGATCTATAAGACCATATTTTAACAGTTTTTTTTCTCTTTATATTTTTGCAGATTATAAATTCCGAAACTTACTATCTCAAAAATGAAGTTTGATGTTCTGTTGAACCATATCGGTTCCTTGGGAAAGTTCCAAAGAATTATGATCTTATGGATTTATCTAGGTGCCAGTATGGATGGCTACCATTATGGAATCAGTGTATTTATCTTACCAACAAAAAATCACAGGTTTGTCAATAT
>NC_068984.1:141063346-141067237 GCF_001194135.2 Octopus bimaculoides | reverse complement strand
ATTCCCAGTTGTGAGTGTTTATTGAGCGAAAACACCTAAAGTTCCACAAGGCTCCGGCAGGGGATGGTGGCGAACCGTGCTGTACTCTTTCACCACAACTTTCTCTCACTCTTACTTCCTGTTTCTGTTGTGCCTGTAATTCAAAGGGTCAGCCTTGTCACACTGTGTCACGCTGAATATCCCCGAGAACTACGTTAAGGGTACACGTATCTGTGGAGTGCTCAGTCATTTGCACGTTAATTTCACGAGCAGGCTGTTCCGTTGATCGGATCAACTGGAACCCTCGATGTCGTAAGCGACGGAGTGCCAACAACAACAATATATATATATATTGATCAAGAAGTGAGGGATTATCAATCCGGACAGAATACTTCATAAGCTCTCCGTTGGTATACCAGGCTAACAATATTACTTAGATTAAGTGAAGAACACCAAGTAATCTTTTGGTCCAAAGCTATGGTCATCACAATTCTGTATTATAAATCCGTGGACGGGCACCAGACAAACTGGTTTTTACAAAGACTTTTATTTAATAGACAAACTTATAATAATGGTCATTAAATATTTTATCCTTTATTAGAGCAGTTTGGCTTACAGCTGTTTCCAGTAGTCATTGCAGGTACATTACTGATAGGTTTACGCAGTTGGCCTATTGATCAATTGAGGCAAATTGAATGACCCAAGAAAATTAATGCTGCTTTCGTCAGAGCCATTTCTGGTTATAACAAGCTGGGCACTGGAGGAATGGCAGTTGTGTGGAGAAGGTGAGAGGAGAAGATGGAAATATTCAAGCAGAAAAGAGAACAGAGAAAGACGAGTTATAAAGGGGTGGACGTAGGAGCCACTTACTAGGAGTAGGGGGCGTTGTATTGCCAAGTTTGGAAGAGGGACAGTCTAAAACATTAGTGTTTGTGGTCAGATCAATACCCGTTACTATGGTGGTGGTGGTGGACGGTGGTGGTGGGGTGGTAGTGTTGGTGGTGGTGGTGGTAGTGGTGGTGGTGGTGGTGGTGGTGGTAGATATGCGTAGTCATAGCCTTTGCACGTTGTTTACAGTTATTTTCATTTTCGGTGTTGCTGCTGTTAATATTTTTTCTTGTTCGCTCTAATTTCTGTCGTCGACGTCATTGTTGTTGTTGTTGTTGTTAGTGGTGATGGTATTAATGGTGGTATTGGTGATGCTAGCATTCAAATGTGCTATGTTGTTGCTGCTGTTCGACTGGCATCTGCTACCTTGGCTACTGTCACACCTACACAACCCACGAAGGTAAATGCCACACGGAGAAAATTATTTTCACTTAAGGGGAAACTTTCGATGACACTTTCTACCTCACTGATTTTTGTTGTTGGCTAGCTTTCAAAATTTACGCCATGTTGAAGATGAAAAAATATTTTAGTGACTATTTTAGTTCTAAAAAGGCGAAAGGCAAAAGAACCAACAGTTGTCAAAGGTCTTTGTGCGATAGAATTTGCACTCCGACTTCGTAAATCCCTCACCGGCAGCGATTACTCAAACAGAGCAATGTGTTGGAGGGTTCTAGCCTAAGTAGTGCAAAGGTATCATCCATCAGGCCTAGGGAATCACCAGAAAACAGTAGATATAGCGATGCGCTGCACCAGCGCATACTTCTATACCTTATCTGACATCTAACCATCACTAGGAAGACCATCAACCAAGGTTAAAGAACTTCTGATTCAACTCGTCGGACACCCATGTGGTATTCTATGGCCATGGGAACTAAAGGTCAGCTGCTCATAGATAAACTGTAGATAAAAGATTGTAAGTGAAGGAAGATAAATTTAGCAATGGCCTGGGTAGATGATTGCAAGGCCTATCACATGATGCCACATTCGTGGATCTTTGAATGTTTGAACATGTCTGGGATGACAAAAGATGTCAATGGTCTTTGAGAAAAGGCATGGAGAGGACTGATCTTACATTATACGGACAGAACGTTAAGAATTAAGAGAGGGACATTTTAAGGAGACAATGTCTATTTTATGCATGATTACTTTAACATTGCTACTGAGAAAAGAAACATCTGGATGTTGTAGCTGTTGCTGTGGTTATTGTTGTTTAACACTGCAACCTAACTGGGCGATGTAAGAAAGTGTCATCTGTCCACAATCAGTGGACTAAGGTAACTCTCCCTACAGACACGCGTACCCTTGACGTGGTTCTAAGGGAGGTTGTAAGGGAGGTTCTAAGGGAGGTTCTAAGGGAGGTTCTAAGAGAGGTTCTAAGGGATACAGTTTGTGACTAAGCTGGCCCTTTGAAATACAGGTACAACTCATTTTTGCCAGCTGAGTGGACTGAAGCAACAGGAAATGCCCCAGGGGACAACTCGTCGCTGGGTATCGAACTCAGAACCTGACGAGTTTGAGCCGAACACGCTAACCACAAAGCCACGCGCTTTCACAAGGAAATGGTACAATCGAGACAGGAAACCGCATAAGAAATATGGCTTCCCTATGATTCCACACCAAACAGTAACAGCGATAGCAACGTCACCACCTCTCCACCACCACCACCACCAACAACAACAACAACACCACCACCACCAACACCACCACCACTACTACCACCAGAACCACCACCACCACCTTATAACGGTAGTACAACCTCTCACTACCACTGCCACTTTATAGGGATGGTGCAACCTCTTACCACCACAACAGCCACCACCACGGTCACCACTGTCACACCACCACCACAACCACCAATGCCACCATCTTACAATGATGTTACAATCACTCACTACCATTCCTGTCAACGTCACCACCAAGGCCACCACCTTATGATACTGTTACGACTTCTTGGATCATCTTGCAATAATGGCTCAACCTTTTCCTTCCTTTCAAAAACCTTGTTGAACTTCAGAATCATTACGGTAACTAAAGCATTTCAGTTCAACCGAGATAGTATCTAAAACGTTGCAGTCGATTTCCTCCCCTCCAGACGATAATGTAATCAGACGTTAGGCGACAATGGTTCATTCATTAGACATACGCCTCCTATTCAAAATGCTGAGTTTAATTTACAAAGCAGACCCGGACTACTGCGTGCATAGATTTAATCTGTAAAGCATATAATCATATTTGCCTTTTGCTTCACGTTTTGTTTTCCAAGTAAAAAATATATATGAGAAAAGTTTTATATGAAATTCTAGTTTGTTAAATTTTTTTGGCACATTTTTATGAAGCTTAATAGGATTTATCTTCTGAATTAGTGTCATGCAATGATTTTAAGAGAATCAACAAACCTAGACTAACTGAAGATTAACATCTTTTCAAAACGATTCACTCCGGATATAATGGATTCTTGGAACTGTATTTATTTTAGGTATTAAAAACTCAGACAAGGCCGAGTACACCTGTTCCCCACCTCTCTTTTTCTCTCACTCTTTCTATCTATCTACCTGTCTGTCTATCTATCTGTCTCTCTGTCTATCTGTCAGTCTCTCTGTATTTCTGTCTGTTTCTCCCTTTCTCTGTTTCTCTTTCTGTCTCTATGTTCCATTCTCTCAAGACTACATTATCTAGTGTACGTTTTGCCTCTAAAACTACTGAGGGAAATACTTTGTGTGTGCGTGAAATACTTTTTGGGTTGGTGCATAATTATTGCGGCTTTCTTTTTCAACAAATTTTATTCAACGAAAATAATAACAATATTTAACAAAAACATCTTTAAATGACGGTCTGACCGTTTGCCAAGCAAATGGGAAGCAGTAATTGAAGTAGATGGTGAATATACTCCGGAATAATCGTTTAAAGATGTTTTTTACTACATGTTATTGTTGTTGCTGAATAAAATTTGTTGAAAAAAAGCCGAAATAATTATGCACTAACCTAATATATATATACATATATATATATATATATATATATATA
>NC_068984.1:141056565-141063257 GCF_001194135.2 Octopus bimaculoides | reverse complement strand
TGTGTGTGTGTGTGTGTGTGTGTGTGTGTGTGTGTGTGTGTGTGTGTGTGTGTGTGTGTGTGTGTATATGTATATGTATATACACCACACAGAAATACTGCTTAAAAATAGACAAGAATTGAAAAACAAAACGACATAGAACGAGAATAAATATAAATTGGTTTGCAAAACTGCCTGTTGTTGGCAATAATGCAAGACGAGTCATTGCCAGTGTTTTGTCTAAGCTGACCACTTGTGCTTGTCCACAAAGGGAAAAGTTGTGAGCACATTAGGCTTTCAAGATGAAATGGAATATTCTTTATTGAAGAAATTTGAACGATGATCACTGGCATACTGATACGCATATTTGCACAGAAAATAAAATGAGGGGACGCTTTTCTTTGTACGTGACATAAAACATGGTTATGCATTCCATATGCTAAACATCAAACCACCGAATGGATTAACCTTGAGAGTTTCTCACAAATTGGTAAATAAAAAAAGCAGTAAAAATAGTGTGTTAGTTATGTAACAAGACACGATCGCAGCCTACCTGTAGCGAACAAGAGGCAGGAATGGGCAAGGAGGACACTATTTGACAATGTATGCGTGTGTGTGTGTGTATGTGTGTGAATGAGTGAATGAAAACGAGTGCCACTGTGTGTGTGCGCGCACACACACATACAGAGGCACATATACCACTATTATCAAAATCTATTGCTTAATGAGGCCATAGATACAGACACTGCAATAGATTCGACCCACCCCATGAAAGTTTTTGGGCGGCAACCAATCTTACGTTTCCCACCATCTTCCACCCTTCTGGCACCCTGCTGTTGTTCAACCACCCATTTTTGTGGTATTTCTCTTTTACCGGGTGTTTGTCCAAGCGTGACTATATACGCTACTACATGTGTGCTGTAATGGTGTTTTGTGTCATAGCCGAACCACTTATTTTTAACTACTTTTCATTAATTCACAACAGGACTTCAATTTTAAGTTCATTCGGTGGTTTGATGGTCGGCATATGGAATGCATATAATTTTAAATGCATTGATCTATTTCTCCACTTGTAACGCCACACGTCTACGATTCACACACACACACACACACACACACACACACACACACACACACACACACACACACACACACACACACACACACACACACACACACACACACACGAACGCACGCAAACACGAGTGCATGTATTAGTATCTGAGTATTTGCATATACGCGACATGAGCGCAATATAGGTGTGTCTATATGTATATAGGTATAAGTGATAAACTATAATTTCATAACGGAAGTGAAGTGAACTACTTAAAGTTAAACAACCTGGAGTTTAAAATATTTTCACTGCGTCTATATATCTCCTTTTTTTCCCCTGGACTTTTTAATCTACATTTGGGGTTAGCAAGAACATTATCTTTATGATTTTTAGAACTAAGTTATCACTCACGCAAAGCTATAGATTATGTTCTATCGTTTACTTTTATGCTGCTGGCTATTTCTTTTGTTCCTGAATTAACAGTATGGTAAGAACTAGAGTTTCGTTCCTTATAGGTGTTGGTTATATTGCTGAAACGATGTCTATGACATGTGCGGATATCAATTTCGTAAAACATTTTTGGTGTTCTTTGAAGAAAATTCATGTGTGTGAAGCTTTTGGAATTTTGTTAAATTTTTTTTAAATGTCACCCTTTTATTGTACTGAAAAATCAGACTCAGAGTTTCTCTGGAGGAGGAATTACAACTTCTTAACTCAAACCTTTTTTACATAGTACTATTCATACTGCCTTTATCAAAGAAATATAACTTCTGCCTTATTCTCCTGATTATTTCATGGATATCTTTTTTCCAATCAGGTTTATTTCTGGGCGATATCAAGATATTCTTTGCAGGACTTAAGGGTCACTATTTGATTTCCAGTCGAGCGTTTGTAGCAACAAACGAAGTAAAAACCACTCAATCCATAAAAAGTAGAATTTGTATATTTTATTAGAAAGTGAAGTTTCTTGAATCGTTACTTTGAGTTATCCATTGTTAGTTATTCAAATGATTGAAGAAGAAAAAAGCAGTGGAACATATTTATAAATATATCAAAATTTGCTTAATTACAGTGATTCCAGTTGTCAAGAAGGTTCTCATTCACATGTGTGACATTTGAATAGACCACTGTTTACACTAGTTTCAAATTTTGGCACAAAGATCAATAAGTTTTAGGGAGAGGCTAAGTCGATCACATCGATCTCAGTGTTCAATTAGTACTTATTTTATCGACCTTCGAAAGGATGAAAGACAAAGTCAACCCCGACAGAATTCAAAACGTAAAGACGGATGAAATACCTATTTCGTTATTGCCCACAAGGGGCTAAACATAGAGGGGACAAACAAGAACAGACGAACGGATTAAGTCGATTACATCGACCCCAGTGCGTAACTGGTACTTAATTTATCGACCCCGAAAGGATGAAAGGCAAAGTCGACCTCGGCGGAATTTGAACTCAGAACGTAACGGCAGACGAAATACCGCTAAGCATTTCGCCCGGCATGTTATTATATATCTACCTACATTAATCGAATATATGGAAGTTTGAGGCATTTTGTAACCGTGTTTTGGCAAGCAATGAAATTTTGATGACTAACTTTATTCCGATCCAACTGAGAAAATTCTTCCTTTATATTTTCAATTATGTTTATATTTTGCTTTTTTGTTTTACATTTCCTCTTTCTTTTCTTTGCAACCATCTTTAATTATATCACTTAAAAGAAATATTAATGAATTTGTTATAGGTGCGCTTTACCGGATCTTCCGAATGATACGTACAAAAGCCAAGGCAGTTACCATGATACTTTAGTCAACAAAACGATACCCTATGAGTTCAAAGATGACCAGTACGTTTACGACAAATGCCACATGTATAACTCAAGTCTCGGTGAAAATGGCACGAAGATGCAGTGTAATTCTTGGGTGTACGACCATTCCGTCTTCAGAACATCAGTTATAGAAGATGTGAGTTATTTTTTGTAAAATTATTCCCGATTCCTTCGAAATTAACCCTTTAAACTCTCACTTATTTCTCTTACGGCAGCATCGTAAACAATAACCATGAAGTCATTAATACCTCACTAAACCCAACTAAACCCAACTAAACCCAACTAAACCCAACTAAACCTCTCCTATGGTTTTTAAACTTCGCTAGTATTACTACCATTTTACGTCTAAGCTGCAATATAAATAATCAAAATTCTAAAGACCTTACATAATTTAACAAATGTTACGCGTAATTACAAAACGGTTGGCATGTACTTACAAACGCATTAATAAATGCACGTAATTTAACAAAGAACAAATACCTCAGTAATAGATTACTGGTCTAATTTCATTCAAAAGCTGCTAGGATTATTGACCTAAGGCATGAAACTATTGGTAACATTGTGTTAATCTATACATTGACAGCCTATATCTATACAGTTCTATATTTAAGAGATGAGGAATTATGAGGAATTTAAGAGATGAGGAATTATGAGGAATTTAAGAGATGAGGAATTATGCACATTATTTACGTTATTTTACATTTGACAACAAACAAGATGAGGACAAATATAATGTAAATAATGGACTATATATCTTTTTCCTTATAAATGCCCGAAAAACTCCTCACAGCCTTGATTTTGTGATCTCATTTTGTCTAATATATATATATATATATATATATATATATATATATAGCTGGCCAAAATTTTGAAGTCACTGTCAGTACTACTTTTTTTGAAGAATAATAAACTTGTACTCTACGTCGTAACCTTTCACATTAATGTAAAATTCATTCTTATTATAACTGAACATAGAAACCAACAATATATATATATATTCATAGATATAGGTATATGTATGTATGTATGTATGTATGTATGTATATATATATATATACATATGTGTGTGTTTGTGAGTATGTGTGTGTGTGTGTGTGTGTGTGTGTCTGTATGTGTGTGTGTGTGTGTGTGTGTGTGTGGTGAGCGAGAGCATAGATAGCTAAATCAGAAAATTCGTTTTGACTACTGTAGCTTCAACCAGATCAACTGGCTGCTTAAATTGTCAGGGAAAATTTAGATTTCCGCTGAAAGTTGACTCCACTTTCAAACACAGACCTTCCCCATCAGTGAAGTTTCTTTTTCACAATATTAATCCTTATTTAATACACTTACATACCTCCTCCACAAGAACACTTACAGACGCGCTCATAGAATGGTCTAATCATTAGAATTGTTGTAACTAAGGCATGACATAGAACCATATCATATGCACACATATATATATAGAACACCGACATAAACAGTCTAGCAGAGAACTTCAACTTCGACCTACGCATTCATATGCATCGAAGCATGTGCATATACACAAATACGGGTATTCATACATGAGTACATACTTGCATACATGTTTACACATGCATACACATATAGATATATGTAAACATACATACACATACACACACGTATACAAAATTACATACATACATATATAGGGAGTGATGCAGACAAACAGAATTAAGATTGGTGCATATAAATATACATATTTACATACATACATATACACATAAAGATACACATAGATGATATATATATAGGGAGATATGTATAAACATAGATAACTAAATATATTTAGATAAGCACATATGTGCAAGCATAAAGATATTTATATATTGCGACTACAGTTGCATTGAAGGCTTGAATCTGTCATCTTCTGATTTGCTTTCTCCTTTCTGGTTTGGGAAGTCGAATTTCTCGAAATTGATGCCGAGTCAATTTGTTGCATACATATATACATAATAGATATGATGCAGCTACATGCATGAGAAAATATACATAAAACAAAACATCCAAATATGCACATGCACTCACTCCAAATACTGTACGTATATATACATGCAAAAATATCCTGTTGAATTTGTTGAAATTCCAATGAAGGAGCCTTGGATCTAGGTTAGAAACCGGCTCTTTCTCTCTCGGCAAGAAATCTTGAAATAAACTGAATAATGGCATACATACGTAAGTCCGTACGTACGCACGCATGTACGTATGTATGTATATATATATATATATATATATATATATATACATATATACACACACACATATATATATATGCATGCCTGTGCGTAAATACTATTTGCCAACCTTTCCTCCCTGAAGAGGGAGGCCGGTCTTATGGTAATAGTTATATGCCTTCTTTACTGGTCGCATATCTTTGAATTTTTTCACATTCCATTTTCCAGTTATAAGCATTAGAACTATTACGTAATTCCGAGCCCCCAGAAACAGCTGTTGGATTTACCATGCTTCTCCCCTCATTTTTCTGTATATTTTGTACTGCTTGTAAATTTTCTCTGTAAATTAATAAATAGCTGTATGCTTATACACCGGTGTTCGTAAGCATGAATTTTTCTCTCTCACTCTCTCTCTCTGTATATGTTATATATCAAGCCCTAGCGTGTATATCTGCATCACTATTTCTCTCTCTATCCCACTCACTCACCAATATATGTATATATTCTCTGTCTTCTGAACCAGTTGGATCTTGTTTGCGATCGAAGTCTCATGTCAGCGAACTGTATCGTGGTTTTTTTCTTTGGTGTGCTACTTGGCGTAGTGACACTGGGAAACGTATCGGATGTGTAAGTAGACTTACAACTTTTTAATATGCATTCAACACTACCTCACCCAAACATTTATATGATATATGCACGTATAGATTCCAGCACACACACATGCAGGCATACATACACATGTATTAATACACACGTACAAACATATTTATACACACACACATATATATATGCATATACTTGCGTATGTATATACGTACATACACACATACATATATATATGCATGCATACATACATACACATATACATGCATTAAGGCGGCGAGCTGGCAGAAACGTTAGCACGCCGGGCGAAATGCTTAGCGGTATTTCGTCTGCCGCTACGTTCTGAGTTCAAATTCCGCCGAGGTCGACTTTGCCTTTCATCCTTTCGGGGTCGATTAAATAAGTACCAGTTACGCACTGGGGTCGATATAATCGACTTAATCCGTTTGTCTGTCTTTGTTTGTCACCTCTGTGCGTAGCCCCTTGTGGGTAGTAAAGAAATAACACGTATACATGCATACACGCATACATATATATTAATATCCATACATACATGGATGTTTTTGCCATCGACTTTTTCATTATTATTATTATTATTATTATTATTGAGTGAGCGAGCAGTATATGCCATCAAAGTAACACTGGGGTAAAATATACGAAGCCCATTATACCCGTCATGACTACCCATCTGATAAGGGTACACCAGGCACATGCATCACAACCGTATGTGCACAATATGGTGATCTCGTATCAAGATAAACAGTGCATGACCTCAGAAGTGGGGCCCAGTTAGAATTTTCTTCAGATTGAGTAGCCCATCTCGCTCAACACGTCCCTGAATAAGGGTCTTTTAAAAATGAACGAAACACCCATGTTTCCAGAGGTGAATTATTCAAACCCCAAAGAATTCCTCTCAACACATGGCTATGATGCTCCCCAACTACTTCTGCTCGTGATCAGAGATGCACATATCGTCAGCCACCAAGGGACATGCTCAACTGGTTAAGGTCAAACAACTGACAGAAGCTTAGCATAGATGTTCTGTTAGTAAAA
>NC_068984.1:141045722-141056345 GCF_001194135.2 Octopus bimaculoides | reverse complement strand
GGTGGTGGTGGTGGTGGTGGTGGTGGTGAAACATTATAAGCGACAGCTGCAACTGTAATAATCACATGCAAATTCATATACATATGTCGTACTAAAGATGTATTTTTCTTTTTGTCTTTTTTTTTCTTTCCTTCTTATATTTCCTTTGCAACCAATCTAGCGTGGGAAGAAGAACTGTGATGATGTATTCCATCTTGCTACAAGGTTCAGCTGCTTTAGGGAGCGCATGGGTCAATAACATTTACTTGTTTTATCTTTTGCGATTCCTAACAGGGATTGGATGTTCAGGTTCTTACATACCAACGTTTATCTTAGGTAAGTTATCAAACTCTTTCCTTTTTCTCATTTTTGACTCACAGACACAAAAGAAAACCCTCACATGCCCACGTATACTTCCTGTTCTATCAAAACACCCTGGTGTTTATTTACAGAAAAAAAGAGGTGGGTTCCGGGTATACGATATATTTGACTAATAACGTGAAATACGACTTTTGCCTTTCTTCAAACTATTCACGATACGAATCAACTTTTACATGGCTGCTCAACTTGCCAGAAATAGCAGGTAAATTTTTGACACCTCACACACTGTCATTTTAAATTAAATTGACAGTATTAAGATTTCTGATACACAAAAAGAGGGGATGTGCTTTGTTGGAACAATTTTGGTCATAAGTCTACCAGATAAGAGATGATCTGACGCCATAGAACAATAACGACAATTGTACTGAACACGTAGAATATTATTTCGTGTTACTAACAACTGGTTATATTTTCATATTCGTTTGTTTCTCGATCTTTGTTTTCCATTCATTTTTTTTCCTTAAAAGTACTAGAAACAGGCTATGTTCACCTCGGCTGATTAAATTCAGACCATGAAGAGACTTAATAGCGTCCCTCAAAGTATCATGGCCGACCTTTTCTTCATCGATTGACCTTTATATTTATTTGTTTTAATTATTAATTAATTGATCTTTTCAATAATAAAGACAAAAGGGCTGATACAATTGGGTGAAACGCGGTCTACTTACCGACATGTACATTCTGAATTCAAATAAAGCCGATCGAGGAAGGGTTTGTTTTTCGGAGATGACGTAACGTACTATTGGTTTTCATGCAAATGGTATTTCTAAACAGTTTTATGTTACAATACAGATGTTGAGACATTTATATGATGATTTCCTACCTGATGAAGTCGCAATAACCTCGAACCCCGTTAGGAGTTATCTCCCGTACAAAATGAAAAAAATATAAAAATAACTAATGTTAGTGACTGGCTATCGGGACAAGGAAAATAAATACCAGTCATATACAAGGGGAAAAAATGACAGCTACACTCCTCCCTATAAAATATAAGACCCTATGTCCATGTTAGAAATCATTATTATTATTGTTATTATTATTAATGTTGTAATTATTGTTATTCTTCTTCTCATTGCTGTTATTTTACCATCATCATCATCATTATTAAGGGGAGTAAACTGGCAGAACCAGCGGAGCTCGGAGAAAATGCCTTGCCGTATTTCGTTCCAGCTTCTTTTTCTTTTATCTTAGTTCAAACGCCACCACGGTCAACTTTACTTTTACCCTTCTGGGATCGACAAAAGGAAGTACCCGTCCAGTACTGGTTCGATGATATCGACTAATCTCATCTTCTCAAATTTGTTAGCCTTATGGCTAAATTAGAGAAACAATTATTATTATTATTATTATTATTATTATTATTATTATTATTATTATTATTATTATTATTATTATCACTATTATTATTATTATTATTATTATTGTTGTTGTTATTATCATCATTATTATTAAGGCGGCGAACTGGTAGAAACGTTAGCATGCCGGGCGAAATGCTTAGCGGTATTTCGTCTGTCTTTACGGTCTGAGTTCGAATTCCGCCGAGGTCGACTTTGCCTTTCATCCTTTCGGAGGTCGATAAAATAAGTACCAGTTCAACAAGCTGCCCTTGTGGCAAGCTGCCCCTGTGGCAAAAAATTTTATTATTATTATTATTATTATTATTATTGCCCTTCGTACTGTTCATGTTTCATTTTTCTATATGACAATATCAACTTTCAGATATTTCGCAACTTTTCTTTGTGTTGACTATTAATGTTGATTTTATTGTTGTTGACTGCCATTAGCAGATTTTTCATTATATTGTTGTATAACGATTGTAGGATATATTGTATAATTTAATGGGTTCTAGAAAGTGTAGAAAAAGCACTACAGAAGACTATGGTAAATCGTAAAACTGCAGTAATATAGTTTAAGTTATGATACATAAAGTACAGAAAACTGATATTTTATGTATTATCATTTTTAACTTAAGCTCAGCATGTAAACTGTAGTAAGCTCCATAAGTTAGGATGCGATTAAGATTAAAGAAAATAGGTTAAAGAAAATTATAGTTATGATATATAGTAAGAAATCAGCACCGTATTATACGACCGGTGTAAAAACTTATGGAAAGATGTATATCTGTATATCTTTTCACTGATCTTGGTTCGGTTCTGATGTTGACTGGAGATTTCAGCCGAGTAAACAGGCAGAGATGTAGTGGATATTTTAAATTTTGGTTGGCAGAGGTAGATTCAACTGAAGAAAGACAACCAATCGGATTCGCGCTCATGCACGTGATCCGAAAAATTTGAAACTGTAGTATTGAATTATCCTTCATTCCTTTAACGGTCTCCCTAGAGGTCAGACAGAATTTTTCTATATTCACCGCCCGCAAACATCTCTGCCTCTAAACATTCAGAGAAGCTCTACATAGTGCCGATAGCTTACCGGCTGCTATTTCTAGCAATGATCGTACTTCGTGTACATCCGCTTTGTATATATATATATATATATATACATATATATATATATATATATATGTATACACACACACAAAGGCACACATCCATATTTTTGTTGTGGACTAACAAGGCTATCAATGGTTTCCCGTGGTTAGAATTTGCACAATTTTCAAACTCGAGAATTGTGGAAATACTCTCACATGTAACTATTGGTAACATTGTTAATACATAAATGAAGAACATTTATCAAATGTGAGGCTGAGAACTTATTCTTACTGTGTATACTATAGTGTATATATATATATATATATATATATATATATATATATATTATAATGGAATAATTACTGTGAAGCGTTGTGTATAATATATTGTATAAAATATCGTGGGTAAGGCCAAAACAATGCGAAGTAAATGCAAGGTAAATCACAAGAAAACAAATATGTGAATTAATGTAGACTTACCTTGTATTCAATATTTCGGGGTTATGGTCCCATTTTCAAGAAATTGACGAATGTTGCCGATGTGCGCACATCGGCAACATTCGTCAATTTCTTGAAAATGGGACCATAACCCCGAAATATTGAATACAAGGTAAGTCTACATTAATTCATATATTTGTTCTCTTGTAATTTACCTTGCATTTACTTCACATTGTTTTGGCCTTATCCACGATCTTTTATACAATATATATAAATATATATATTGTAATTTATGATTTGTAGTAACGAAATGGATAAGTTATTGAACCTACGAGAGAATATGGGTCCTACTTTGGAATCTGTTGAAAACTCTCCTTTGAGTATTTGGACGATTCACTTACATTTTGCATCGAGCATTTCCAGAATCCATGTTTTAAAGCTGGCTGTCAGAAATAGCTGATACCCGGTTTTTGGGGGGCGAAATATCTACAATATTCTATCCGCTATCCAATGTCGGGGCTTAAAGCTACTCTCAGACATGGGAAATAAGTCCTAGACCAAGAAAATTTGAATAAAACACCAGAAAATAAAATATTGATCCATATAAATCTTTGAAAGAATTACTCGACTTTCCTTAGTTTCTTAGTTGCGCTAAAACAATTGTCAAGTTCTCTGATGATATCATTTGCAAGAGGGAAGCTTCTGATCCACTTCGTTTGTTGTAAGGGTGTAAACGAAATCTCGGTTGCTTTATGGCATACCACTTGGAAATTCCCTTTATGACAACGATCTCATAACCGAAAGTTATTGAACTACAAAAATATAGGTCCGAAGACAAAATCTGTTAAAAACATTTCTTTATGTACTTGGGCGGGATACGCCAATTTCTAGGTTGTTATTTCGACGGTTAAACTTCTGTAATATTACCTCTTATATCACAAAGATCCTGAATAACTGAGATTGTCCATCTTGAGACTAACACCATTGTCAAATAACTTGCAGCTCGTCCGAAAATCAAGTGAGACACTACATAATCATTTGAAATAATAGCCAAATCTCCCTCAAATTTTAGAAATAATAGCCAAATCTTCCTCAAATTATTTCGTATCATCTTCGATGAACGAAAGACTGATTACATATTGTTTTCCTATTTACGGTAAATTAAGGAAAAGTCAAAGTTGTAACGTCTTTTGTCATATATTAGCTCGATCAGAGATTACTAACAAGAGCTAAATACCTTAAATTTGTTCTTATTATTGGAGAAGAACTCTGTGTCGCCGGTTGACCTGGTAGAAATAACAGCCAAATCCCCCTCAGACCACACCCTACCTACTTGAAAGGGGCAGGACAGTTTGCATAATACACTGTTGTGTGGATACACTGTTGTGTGGATAAGTGAATAAGATAGGATGGTCATAACTAGATTGTCTTTAGTCATAGGCCTGCTGAATTAGAACAGACCTGGGTCTATACAACAGCCACTACAAATTCCTAAATCGGGAGTTAGAGTTAGCTCTCAGGTGAAAACTGAATAAAATGTTGTTTTGGCAGGATCAATTTTATTAACAATTAACACTTTGCTTCTTAATGAAGGTAAGTTCGGTGTCATAAGGTAAGTGACGAGATCTTTGTAAAGTGAAGGAGACTGGTTCAAAGGGAGACTCCAGTTGGACATCGGCAGTGATACATCTGGTTCTAATCGCAGAGATTCTACAAAACATTGAAGTACCTCTCCACAGTGGTGACGGCCTGTAGACTGCACGTTCGTCGATACGTGTCATCAACTCTCATTCTGTTCTGTTGTTTCCTGCAAAAGAGAAAAGGTCACTCGAAATAGTCTGCTGCATTTAAAAGGGAAAAATTAACTTGTGTTAAGACTTCTTCCGTTGCAGATGAATAACAGGACGAGAGGTGTTCATGTGCTGTTCCAAAGAGGAAGGGCGCTCGGTCTATAGTCTATGGAAGCCCTTCTGGAGCAGAAGAATGTGATGAAGAGGTGAGATTGGTATGGTTGGTGTTTTTGTTTGAATTGTTGAATGTCATTTGGGAGTTTTGGAGTGAGAACTGTTCAACAACTACCAACAAACTATTCTTATCGAAGAAAAATAAACTAAACCAGCAATGTTCGCGTATTAAAACCGGATTGAAATTAAGCCATTGCCTTTCAAGAATTTTATTTTCAGATAATTATTTAAAATATTATAAAAAAACCATTCATTGAGCAAGTTTCTACGTTTCTTTCACTCACTTTTTTTCACACATATCTTAGCGATTCAAAGGATCTTCTAACCGTTGGTACTATGT
Source organism: Octopus bimaculoides (assembly GCF_001194135.2). Classification (NCBI taxonomy): domain Eukaryota; kingdom Metazoa; phylum Mollusca; class Cephalopoda; order Octopoda; family Octopodidae; genus Octopus; species Octopus bimaculoides. Next base: position 141,050,815 of record NC_068984.1, on the reverse strand, counting down.
ACACACACATACGTATATTGTCCTATGTTCGAACCATGCTGCTGAAACGGCAATAAATATCGAAGTGCACTCTGATTATCATTAACTAGATCTTTGATTCTTATTTGTACAACATTTTCTTTTTATTTGGCTTCCAGTATATTCTGCTAACATGTGGCTTCTATGAATATATATTAATCTACAGTAAGTAGCTCAATCAACAACACAGAGAGAAAATTCTTGTACGATAGCAAAAGAAAAAACAATATTCAATGTAACAACTTAGTTCCTCCGAAATATTCATTAGGACCGCAAATTAACTCTTTAGTCTGGTTTAGAAGAAGGAGCTACGTGTTTAGTTTAGTTTAGAAGAAGGGGGTGTGTTCATAGCCTTCCCAGAGCCTCCAAGACCGACAAAACCGATGTCGTTAAGGTTTTATACTTGAACTGTTGTATACAAGCGATTTCTGAAGAAAGAAAGCCATTTGCACGAAGAGAAATCTTGAGAGGTTGACGTTGATGGAATGGACTGGGCATTGAGTGGGACCTTGTGGTTTGGAGACATACTAAGGATAAGGAAATTAGGGGTAACCAGTAAGTCTAGAATGCTTGGCTGGGACATTCAGATACGAGGAACGTAGACTTCTGAAGTAGCGCCAGAAAAAGCAGAGAGAGCGGTGGGGGAAACAGCACGTCTGTAATAGGGAATGTTAAGAAGTTTGCCCTGCAATTATTCGATTTTAAACAGGTAAACTGATAAAAATATATCTTTGATAGGATGCCAGTCTTTTGCAGATGATTTCCCCAGATATTGTAACTTTTCCCAACGTAGAGGAAAAGCGAAGTACATAAAATAGGCCGAGGTTTTGAACTCAAGATAGAAGTGCATATTTCGTTTCTGACGACGGCATCCCTTTTTTGGTATATCTTCGGTTAGAAGAACGGATAAACATAAAAGAACAAAAGAGGTATTAAAAGGAAAAGAAGAAACAAAGAATAAGATAATTTCATTCAGAAAAAGTAGTGTCTTGAAAAACAAGAAATCTTTAAACTTTAAACAAGGCAGCTGTCAAAAGTATGGCAGCTGTCAAAAGTATGGCAGCTGTCAAAAGTATGGCAGCTGTCAAGAGTATGGCAGCTGTCAAAAGTATGGCAGCTGTCAAAAGTATGGCAGCTGTCAAAAGTATGGCAGCTGTCAAAAGTATGGCAGCTGTCAAAAGTATGGCAGCTGTCAAAAGTATGGCAGCTGTCAAAAGTATGGCAGCTGTCAAAAGTATGGCAGCTGTCAAAAGTATGGCAGCTGTCAAAAGTATGGCAGCTGTCTACATTTCGGTCGAAGTAAGTAGAATGTTTAGTTGTAGAAGTTTATCAGTATTTTGTAGGAAATTTAGATGTGGGCCACAAGAATTGGAAATAGAAAATACAAGATTAAAATATTCTTGGTATAAGGCATTGATTTTGTTAATATATCATTTTATATCAATGAGACGAAGGGTGTTTCTAGAAATAGCAACCGAATCGCCTTCAAACCTTATACTATTATCATAAAACAAGAAAGACTTACTGAATAATAGAGATGTAAGTATTCTATACAGATGGTCATGCTTGGAAGGAACATCTTTGATTAAAAGTTGTGCTATCATAGCAACTTCGTGAAGAGATTCTCTGATATTAATTATATACAGGTTGTGGACAAGTTTAGAGCTAAGTGAGCGGGATGGCTAGCTTGGACCTATTCTTGATTTTTAGAGTCACATAGAAAATTATGTACGAATGGATGTGCTGTATTTCGTTCGCCAATTCTTTAGTATTTACTGGTGACATATTTAGTGTCGAAGGCGGCGAGCTGGCAGAAACATTAGCACGCCGGGCGAAATGCTTAGCGGTATTTCGTTACGTTCTGAGTTCAAATTCCGTAGATTGCTTGAGATGTTTAGCGGGAGTCGAGGTGCCACATTGTTACTAGGCTATTTGTAATGTATAGGGAGATTCGTGGTTTGCTTTCAATAAGGGCTGGTGAAAGAAAGACACCCTGTGTGAACATTAATGTTTGGCTTATAAATGATTATATTAGAAGGTATAATAAGTCTATAAAAAAGAAGTGGTCCTAAAACATTACTAATATCGCTATTATGGTGTACATGTGTTTTGAATTTATCTCGTCCCATGATTAAAATAATTTCTAACACAGGTATAGAATCACATATGTTTGTATAATGGAGGTGGCGGCGAGGGTGAGTGGTAGTCGTTTAAGCTGACTCCAGCGCATACTTGTAATGTATTTCATTAATTTGGAAGGAATAAATACAAATTTAACCGCGATAAGATTCCTACACAGAACAAAAGAGACAGAACAAAAACCGTAACGTATATTATTCCACGTTTATCTAGGTAACTTTCCAATGAAATAATTTTGTTTTTATTAGTTTTGTTGTGTAGACGATCGATGTTTGTGTCGTGTGTTGCGAGAGTAAAAGTTTAAAAATGATTTTGATGGTCTGCAATTTGTTCCAAATTATTTGTTACTCAGAAATATTCAGACTGCTGATAGGAGGATATGAATATCATTCTTTAGCGTTGAGGGTATTTCGTCTGTCTTTACGTTCTGAGTTCAAATTCCGCCGAGGTCAACTTTGCCTTTCACCCTTTCGGGGTCGATAAATTAAGTACCAGTTGCGTACTGGGGTCGTCTAAAAATTTCGAGCCTTGTGCCTAGAGTAGAAAAGATTCTTTAGCGTTGAATAGACAAGGCTTTTTTAAAGTTTTATGAGGCGTCGTCTGTAATGGCTACAATCATAAATGTGTTTTGAGCTGTAGACCGATTATATAAACATCTAGAGTTTACGATAAACCACAGAGACATGTTGGATACAGTTCAGGCATTCTTTTACAGCTTTCAGTCATGGGACTGTGGCCAAACTGGGGCACCAACTTCAAGGTTTAGTTGGTCATATCGACCCAAGTAAACATTTCAGTCTGAGACTGATTTTATCGATATCAGATTGTCAGACCACAACCTTACAAGACATAAAGGGATACAGCATAATTAAATACCAGTTCGTAGACTTTTGTATGCATAAAAACAGACATGAAAACACGCGCACACGCACACAAACTAATGTGTGTATGTATATACATCTATAAGTGCACGTGAAGAATATAGTAACAAATGAAATTCCAGCTTAGTCTGATTTTCACATTTTATTATTTACAATTTTTACAATTTTACAACATTGAAATAAACTAGTGCTTTCATGTGTTGCGCAATCGTCAGGTTTATGTTAAGGCGTCGAGCTGGCAGAAACGTTAACACGCCGGGCGAAATGTTTCGCGGTATTTCATCTGTCTTTACGTTCTTAGTTCAAATTCCTTTCGGGGTCAATAAATCAAGTACCAGTTGCGTACTGGAGTCGATCTAATCGAATGGCCCCCTCTCCAAAAATTCGGGCCTTGTGCCTAGAGTAGAAAAGAATCATCAGGGTTATGTAGTGACAGTCGTGTTCCACAATTGACAATTGTCTTGAAATCGTTAGATTTTCCTTTAAATACCCTCCGATGGGCTCCAGCAGGCTGAATCTTACAAACTGTACTTTGACCAATCAATGTGTGGCTTAGAGGCCACAGTTACACATATACATATGTGAGTGTGTGTTAGGAAAATAATGTTAACCAACAGAAAACTTTCTCCAAGTGTCTTCGATATATTACAACTAGTAGCTTTATTGAAATCAGTTCTTCAGGTGATTATTTTAATTCACACTTATACCTTGATTGCTGAGGTAACAATAAAGTAAAAAAAATTAATGAAAAAGGTTCTTGAACTATCCACAGTGTTAGTGGTTCTCCAAGAATTTTTTTTTTATTTTGTCTATTTTCATGATTCCGAGAAAAGAAATTGAAACAATAAGCTATACACGTATCCTACTCCATACATTTGCTTACCTTGTCTAGTGACTTTACACGTGAATATTCCTATAACTCTGTAAAGATCTGATAGCTGATGTACGGAAACACTGTTACAATTGAATGGTGTAAGAATAATATCTAGCCGAGAGGAGACACTCTACTTTACTTTCGTCCCTATTTTAAACGTTTAATTTGATTGATATTAATATGTTGCATTGTTCGTCATATTTACTCTGTGTTGTATGAAAAAGTATTTCACTCTATCTTACAGAAACAAGAAGAAAGAGTGAGAGAAAGTTGTAGTGAATGGGTACAGCAGGGGTCACCACCACCCCCTGCTGGAGCCTCGTGGAGCTTTAGGTGTTTTCGCTCAGTAGATACTCACAACGCCCGATCTTGGAATCGAAACTGCGATCCTACGACCGCGAGTCTGCTGCCCTAACCACTGGGCCATTGCGCCTCCACACCAACGTTATATAATAAAAATAATAAACTGCAAGGATATCATACCCACAATTTAACCATGGTGCTTGAGATGGAAATAGGTTTTACAGAAGAGAATACATATGATAGACAGATCAATACTAGAATATTAAAGAAAATAAATACTTAAAATAGCAACACGTATATAATGCTTAATACAACGTGTCTGCATCTCGGCTAAAATTTAGTTTTGTAATTTTAAAATATATTTATCAATGTTTTTCTTACACCAGTGCTGAATCATGCGTTTCATCCTAAACTTGACGATATAGGAATATTTCTAGATTAGCTTATACGTGTATTTAGTTGTTTCAATCTAATTCTATCTATCTGTTCATCCTTCTTTCTATCTATACGCGTGTGTGCGTGCGTGCGTGCATGTATGTATGTTTGTGCGGGTGTACGTGTAGAAGTGTACACACATTCAAAATCACTTGTCTCAGCAATCCATGAATTGAGGTGGATTAAAATGATTACTTGAAGAACCGATTATGCTGAAACTATCCGTTGTAGTGTGATCAAAAGACAATCAAGTTTTCGAATACACACACACACACATATATATATATATATATATATATATATAATATTATGGGAATGAGAAATGAACTCATACAAACCTCGTGGACGTAGTCGATACACATTTACCAATAAGGAATATATAAAAAAACAAGTTCCTTCATTTTATAATCAAACGAGAAACTTGCTCAATTAATGGTCAGCAT
>NC_068984.1:141042108-141045712 GCF_001194135.2 Octopus bimaculoides | reverse complement strand
AGTTTTCGAATACACACACACACACATATATATATATATATATATATATATATATAAAAGATATACTATCATATGATATAATATAATATATGATAACTCTTTCACCAGTTAGTCGTGGTTCATGATTCATTAAATATGTTTCCTAGCAATTCCTCCACGCCTTCATTTTTCAACCTCCGCAACTCCACAAATCTGATTATTATTATTTTTTTTAAATGCTCACTTTTTTTGTTTCTTTGTTTTTATAATTACTTTTTCCCGTTAGTCTTGCTGTTTTTCGTGCTTTTTTCTCTGCACAATCATTTCTGTGTAATTAGAGTGTGTCAAACGTTTTTGTGTCGTTTTTTGTGTTTGTTATTGTATGTAAAGTATTCTATGTGATACGTGTTTATAATGTTTATTGTATGTTGTGTGTATGTCTACGTTCAAGGATGTTGATTATGTACATATCTACATCTTTATTGCTATCATTCCCAAAGGCATCTGTTATTATGGAGATCGCTTCATTTTAAGTTCATATAACCAAATGGTTTCTATTTCCACATTATAATTGGGTAATTTCTCCATTTTTAGAAATACGTTGTTGTCTGTTGAATTTGTTACAAACGTTGAGAAAGATTTCTTTCCTTGGTAATCTTTGATAATATCGTGACGGCCATTTTGTCTTAATCTTTTTGTCTGTTTCACTTGACCGACCTCGTCCTTTTGCATTTCATAAAGATGGTATAATTTCCAGTTCCCGAAATATCTAACTCAGCCATTCCAGCGTATGCGTGTCTTCTTGATTAAACCTCGGCAACTAGAAACAACATACTTGTTTCATCCCAACCCTCACCTATGAAGCGATTTTGCTCTTATATTCAATTTTGTTGTGATTTTTCTTCATCTATTTCCACTTTCTTCAGTCTTATCCAGTATTTAAGGAAGGACTTTTCCTGAAAATTTCTTACCATGGTGTACTGTAACCCAATTTGTAGCTTAGCATATGGCTTCATCGTAAGCTTGTTGTTTCTCTTTTTCCCCAATGTCTCACTGGTATCTTAGCTTTTATATAGTAAGAGATGCGTTCAAAAAAGTATCTACGTTACACGTTGTACTCTAAACGCAACAGCCGAGAAATTATTTAGCCTACCGGCACGAAAATATTTTCAGGCATGTGCAGGAAAGGTGGTGTCACTTTTCATCCAAAGGATTTTGCCCACACGGCATTAGTCTTGGCAGGAATAAATAAAGTCGGATACTTCTTGAACGCACCTCGTATTCGTTGGTTTCTTTAAAGACATAACTTTTATTTGCTTTGTTCATTTTTTTATAGCAATTGAAAGGAAACTTACGCAAACGTCTAAGTTTCTTTTAATGTTTACTAAATATTTTCGTAGTCTTGCAATAGATATTTCATACAAATTTTCTCGTTTCCCAATACCCATATCTTCTATATTCTTTTTGTGTCGGCTTTTGAGTAGTATATATCCTTTAAGTACATTCTAAACAATATAATCAGTGTTTTTTTCAATCTAGCTCTAGCTTCCAGGTGTAACATAATACTAGCTAATCTATCGACACATCTTACCATATATTTTGGCATTTGGCCTCGTTTTAAATATTAATTTAATTTGTCTATAATCCTTCCAAGTGCTTTGACTGTGTTTTATTTAGTTCATTAATTCCTAAGTATTTTTTAAAAATTCTTATCTATATTTCCTTAATAATATATAAGTAGTTTTTATTAATTTTCTTCTCTTCCAGGTTGTCTTGATGTATTTTCTAAAACCGAATTTCCTGTTAGTTTCTCTGCTGTATCTATACACTGCTCAATATAATCCATATACAAGAATGGTTGATTGTCCTCTCATAGCATTCGTATTGGTGTCTAATCTGCTTTAGCATGTTAAAGTTTTTAAAACGAGATAACAAAGAAGTGGAAAAGAGGAATTCCCTTCGAATATTTCTCTTCCAATGGATTTGTTTTAATTGTTCCTTCTTTCACTTGAACCTACAGATTTATCATTTCTTCCTGATCATTGGTCTCTCCGTTTATTATCATTTATTATAATTCTGTCGTTACTAATGGCTGATGTTTCCACAATTCATGCGTGGCGAGTACTGTTAAAAAGACTTCAGGTAATCAATCCAGTCCAAGCTCAATCCCCTCTTCCTTCTTATACTATTCATATTAGTCTGACTGGTGTCCTTATCTTGTTTGTTGCTTCACAATTTCGGCTGTTGTGTGCTCCAGCCGTCTTCAGGTGTCTTGTGATGAATTCGGCTGTTGTATCAGAAATTCGAACCAAACTCTTTATTTCATCCATGCGGGTACATTGTTCTCACTTCGCTCTTTGCGTCTCCTGGTACAACAACTAAGTTCAATACAAGACTTGTAAGACACCTAAAGAAGATTGGAGTGTATAACAGCCGAAATGTAGTGAGAGCAACAATCAAGATGAGGACATCAGTCCTACTAATATAAACAGTATACAAAATACATACTTAATATTTCATGTCAGTATGTATCTTCTGCGATATTATAGCAGTTAACGGTTTTATTTTGAACAAGCATTTTTTACGAGCCTGTATATTTTTGGCGTTCGTTATTTCTTCAATCTTTGGGATTCAGATAGTCCTACCTCCGGTTAATTTTTTTTTTAGTTCTTTCAGTTAATCATTAAATATTTTTACAAGCTCTTTCTGTGTGCCTGTTAAGTATTTCAACCAGAACTGTTCAACTTTAGCTTCCAGTTGTTCGTTTTTAATAGCGCCTGTGTTACTTCTTAGAACCAATATGACTCCTCACCATTGTTCAGTGGTACCTATTGTTTTAATTATTCTCATCCGTGATGGTCTCTTCTCCATCTTTAAATTCTTTGTCTTTTGTTGTTTACATTGATTTCAATTTTAGTTTTATTTAGTTCTTGATAAAAATCATTACAGTTTAATAAACCTCTTTCTTTATTCAATCGTTCTTGTTATTCAGAACGACGGCTTCTTTGTCAGTCAGCGAATATTTCTGGTTTTAGGCGGTTTTTGATGCCGACTTTCTGTTTTTTTTTCTTTCGTTGCATTTTGGTTGTATTTGTCTCTCTTTTTGCCAGTTCTGTGTTTCCGTTATTGATTTCTTCTATCCATCTTCCTCGTTCTCTTCTTCTTCTTCTTCTTCTTCTTCTTCTTCTTCTTCTTCTTCTTCTTCTTCTTCTTTTTCTCTTCTTTTTTTTCTTTCGCCTCCCCTTCTTCTTCATTTTCCTCTTCCTCCACTTTCTCTTCTCCTTCATCCTCCACCTCTTTCTCTTCTCCTTCCTCTTCCACCTCTTTCTCTTCCCCTTCTTCCTCCTTCTCCTCTTCTCTTCCTCTTGCTCTTCTTCCTCCTCCTCCTCTTTCTTCACTTCCTTCTTTTCCTTCTCTTCCTTAATTTCCATCTTCTCATTCTTTTCCGCCTCATTCTCCTTCTCAGCTTCTTTTTCTTCGTCTAACTTTTACCACTATACCATTCTTCTTCTTCTTCTTCTTCTTCTTCTTCTTCTTCTTCTTCTTCTTCTTCTTCTTCTTCTTCTTCTTCTTTTTCTTCTTATTCTTTTTCTTTTTCTTCTTCTTCTTCTTCTTCTTCTTCTTC
>NC_068984.1:141040796-141042098 GCF_001194135.2 Octopus bimaculoides | reverse complement strand
TCTTATTATTATTATTATTATTATTATTATTATTATTATTATTATTATTATTATTCAATATCATTAATATTATTATTATTATTATTATTATTATTATTATTATTATTATTATTATCATTGTCATCATCACCATCATCATCTTAATTATACTTTATTGTTGTCCTATTCAAGCCTGTTTACCATGCACAATGCAAAGCTTTTCTTGTAATTTCTCCACCTGTTGCCAATAAAGAACCCATTATACAATACAAGAAAATAAATAAAATAAAAACAAAGAAAAAAATTCATTATTATATTTATTATCCATGGTTTGATAATTACACGAAGAGTTTCTTTTCTGGAATCATCTTGGAAAACCAGCATAAAACATGCTTATGTTTAAACAAGGATATTCACGTTTAAGGAAAATGTTAAACGAAAAAGAAACAGACGACTGTCAATGACTTGTTCAATGGAAAATGTTTACCGAAGCGTTCAATGTTAACGAAAATGTTCATAGAAAAACGTTTACATTTAGAATGTAGGAGCATCAAGAAATATGTCTTTATAGATCTATTGGCATATTTCTCGAGGCTTCTACATTTGTGCTCTAAATGTAAACAAATTTTCTCGTTCGTAAGGTCAAAGCGTTTAATTTGATGGAAGGTAGACAGGTAACTGCTAGAGTTTAAGCAGTAGCATGTCTATCTGGGCAGCAGAAGTTACGCGGTTCGATCTCCGCAAGCAGCTTTTTTTTTTTTTCGCCTTTTGTTTTTCCATCCAGTGGGTGAGTTTATCTCACTATATAATAAGCTATTATTTATAGCTGAATTCGCTTTCAGACACATCTTTAATTAAGACTTATATCAATGGATGTGTTAACCGTTTTAAAATTTTCTAAAGTTAACAAACGATATTAAAATTCTACCACATGTTCAACGGAAAACAGGCATAAAGTTGACCAACGTTAAAAAGGAAGTTCAAGGTCACAGATATTCCAGATAAACAAATACTGAGAAAGAATGCCGTAACAATGTTTACAAATAATGATATTGCAATTTTCTGGAACGTGCCCATGTCCATCTTCAAAGGCAATCTATCAACGTATTTGTAGAAGTGATTGTTTATCGTTCTAGTTATGACGATAACAAATAGGTTTATAAATACTTTCCTATGATTATTATTAAGGCGGTGATCAGGCAGAATCGTGAGCAGACCGGTCGAAACGCTAAGCGATATTTCGTCTGTCCTTGCATTCTGAATTCAAATTCCGCCGAGGTCGACTTTGCCTTTCATCCTTTCGGGATTGATAAATTAAGTACC
>NC_068984.1:141033448-141040631 GCF_001194135.2 Octopus bimaculoides | reverse complement strand
CCCCCCCCCCCCATAAATATGAGGCCTTGTGCCTCCATTAGAAAGGATTATTATTATTGTCATTATTATTATTATTATGATTGATGTAATTCTTCACGAAGGTAAATAAGCAATGAAAAAAGCGCCATACGATTAGTAATAAATAGAGAATGGTTTTGTCTATTGAATTGAACAATATTTCGACAGTATATCTGCTTTCCTTGCGTTTAAAATGAAAAAATGAAAAACAAAAAAGCAGAAATACAGGATTTCAAAATATGAACGGGAATATCATGCAATCCATTTTATTCAAAACGCTGGCATCAGTTTTTTTGCTTCCTCATAACTGGCAACGAAAAAAAAAAAGAAAAAGGGAAAAAAGAGAAAAGAAAACAGGAAAAAGAACACTTAGTCGAAAAGTTTTGTGTAAATTGTGATGGACTTCTGTCAATTTGTTCATTCTTCCAGGATGGGACGTTAGTAATCCATAAATATATTCATCTTCATATGTTTTGAGGCCTGAAATTGCAGTAGAGTCAGAATATTTTCAAGTGTTCCTCAAAGTTACAGACGTTTGATGTAAATATTCGGTAAATTCCGTCGAAGTACCGTTACTGTAACTTATACCGCTTGAATCGTCTGTTTCATTGTTCTGTTGTGCAACTAACATAAATCAAGATAATTTGATTTATGTTGGTTGGAATCTGACAGTTTCTCCACTTTCTTTTGGGTGATGATTTCGTCAGAAGTGATCGAAATGTCCATACCGGCCAGCTATTTTCCATCCTTGATAATTATAATTGTGTAGTTTGTTTTAATTTGCTTGTTGGTCTGGATGAATATGTCCCTGTCATATCATATACCATGTTTGATATATATTTATACCACTCCTTATTCATTTTCACGTCGAATTATCAGCATATTGCTTAGCAGCAGCTAGTATTGGTTGCTGACTTGTTCAAGAATGAGACAGCCGAAGATAGAATGGTCAGTTGTCTCATCGCACACTCTTCCCTTGATGCTAATACTTTTTAACCATTTTTTTAAAACCATATTTTTGCAGTTACATGTGGTTCTACATTCATCTTGAACAGGTAAAATCAGATCTCCTGCTTTTGCTTTTCATCCAGAGCGTTTAAGACGTTGTTGACTTTTATTCTGGCTTACTTTCTGACAAGTTTTGCGGAGTATTGGCCATGGAGTGGTTTTTCTCACCGTTTCTCTTAACTATATTTTGATATTCTTTTTGGTATTTTTGTCTCTTATTTCTAACATTTTCTATTGATTTTGTCTCTTCGGCCTTTTTACTTTCTAATTTGTATTTGATATATATATATATATATATATATATATATATATATATATATATATATATATATATATATATTCTTAACGTTTCCTTATTACGCTACTCATTTTGCCATTACTTGCTTATATGTATTTTTATATCCTCTATTTCTATTTTATGATATTTTTCTATTTATATCAAAACAAGTCCTCTGTGCGTGTGCGTGTGTGTGTATTGAGGAGTAGATATAATCTATTTATATCGGCTTTGTATTACAGGTTTCAGGATGATGTTGGTACTTTCCTGGTTTTTCCTGCTACTTCTTTCCAAATCACTTAGCTACCAGTTGAAGATTTAGTTCATTACTGAGACGGTTAATGTATATATACCTATTAACTTGTTTCTAGCATTGGCTTCAGTTTTTTTTATATTAGTCTGACTTTTCAGTAGTACCAAACGTTTCCAATTTTCTCCTTCATTTCCGTGTGTTTCATCTGCTGCTAAATATTTATATGAGTAGTTATATCTGATTTCTCTGGCATCTGTATCTAATTTTATGTTCTCAATTTGAATTAATGTGCCACTTATAATAGCTTTGAACCACATGTCTTTTGTGCAACCCTCAAATTTTTCGTCGAATTGTCAATCGTTCCCTTGTGAAAAGGACAGACCATTTTTCCAGCTTGTTTGCTTTTTCCTTCTCTATGTTTGGAAAGGACAAAATATGTATCCACTTGGTGGAGTTTTGTTTGTCTTTACGTTCTGAGTTCAGATGCCACTTAGATTGATTTTGTCTTTCATCCCTTCGTGGTCGGTAAAAAAAACTACCAGTGAAACACGAGTCGATGTAATCGACTTTTCCCCTCCCCTGAAATTACTGACTTTGTGCCAAAATTTGAAGCCATTATTATTATTATTAATTATTATTATTATTATTATTATTATTATTATTATTATTATTATTATTATTATTATTACAAGTCTGACATGATGTATAATTTTTGGTTATCAAATTCAACGCTTTAAAAAATTACACTTTACTGAGACTAGGGAGATCGACTTAATCTAATTTTCTTGGAATAACATTAAGAAGTTAAGACATCATGTCAAACACATTAATTAAAATACAATTACAATTAGATATTTATGAAGTTCAACATTTATTTTATCTTTTCTTTGAAAGTTGTTGCAGTTTGTGACCCTAATATTATCCCTTTTAAATATTTCCTGTCATTCACATAAAGGAGATTTTTTTATAATTTGTTCCTCGCACCAAGAATCATTAAACAGATATGTTAAGATAAATGAGATAAGGGGCCCTCATAGAAGTTTACGCTTATCATGGGTGTAAACCTGGTTTTAATTATCTCCCCTGTGTCTTGTTGTGATTATGCTGCTTTCCATCTTGATAAGACAAGGTATATGTGATCTTACAATATTGGAAGGTTGATGTGTTTCTATGAAGTGTCTCAAACATGTAACAGTATGATGCACTGGGGTATATTATTTCCTGAGTTTTAGCTTTCTCTTTTTACTGTTTTCTATAACGGCTCGGTTCAAATAACCGCTTTTAACAGTCATATAATTCTCTCCTTTATCACACTTTTTACTCCTCTGGTAATGTGTTTTTGCTTTCCAGGTGACTAACCAACTGTTTGTAGAGTTTGGATCTAAGGAATTTGTCTGTTGTTGACAAGTGATTTATAGCTTTGTAGTTTTGGCGGGGTCACCGTTATTTTTTAGCTCCCCAACTCCAGCATCTAATCACATGTCCCTTCTTGTCTGATTGCCAGTTCATTAAAAACTACCACCCTACACCCATATGTATTAATTATCAATCCTAAGAGCTTTCCAATCGTTTACAATTCTTAATGTATTGGTGAGCTCTCTGCCGTCTATAGTTGGACACGTTTGCGATGATATTATTATTATTATTATTATTATTATTATTATTATTATTATTATTATTATTATTATTATTGTTATTATAATTATTATTATTATTATTCGATTTGACTCAGGTTTGGTCTTATTCCTGGCAGAATTAATGTGGGTAGCGGTTTACTATATGTAACCATAGATATCCACAAGCTTTCAATAGTCTTTCAAGTGCTCAAAATCTTTCTGATAATCGTTCCTGTCCCTAAGAGACAAACTTTCTGTAGAAGCTCTACAGGACGTTCTATTCCAATCTCCTTCAGTCAGATGTCTATAACATTACATTATTATTATTATTATTATTATTATTATTATTGAATATTACCGTGAGCAGATGTGTCTTCACCTCACACTGAGAATTTCGAAATTTTGAAACAACATTCATTTTTAGATCATTTTCGACAGAGAACCTCCAAGAATGCGATGAACATTTATCCCATACTGAGGAAGAGACAAGATCTATCGTTTTTAGAAATATCCTTATTCTTCTGTTTGAGTTTACGTTCAACTCACACTGGCTTCTCATCAGAGAAACATCATCTGCGAAAAACAAAAGAGAGAGAGAGAGAACACAGCTACTGAGCGGACAAAAAGTTTAACAAATAAGCGAAAAACAATTTAATTTCACTGTTAGACCCATGCATTACACGCAACGAACATAATATTTTAACTGTTAAAAACGTCAGTTTGAACAATATTGCTGACAAAAACAACAAAACGCACGGAGAAAACGAGTAAAATTTATTGAGCGAGCGCGTCGTTTTGAGATATTTAGATAACATTCTCAACGGTTCCTTCTCTAGTGTTGCTAACATCAAAAAAGCGATTAACACAAGTCGCTGAGCTGACAAAATATATCAACGTGGCAAAGATAAGTGACCAAGGAAATACCTCCTTGCTCGAAACATTTTCTTTGTCCTTAAAGGAATGGAGTAAGGTCGCTTTCCTCTGTATCTCCGAAAATAGGGATTTTCCCTATACTCTCTCCTCAAGCAATTACTGAAGGTAGCCTTAATTAATATGTGCAGCGACATCGCCATGGACGAGGATAGGGCTTATGGGATATCACTCATTCAAAACTGAAAACTGAGAGAGAAGACCAGCCGAGCTTATACTTTATACAAATATTCATAGGCAGGAGTCACAATAAGTAGGGTGACATGGCACAGATGTCACAAGAAAGAATATTAGCAATGACGTTGATCCTTGGTTCGTTTCCACCCTTGTGATACGATACGGGGCGGAGGTGAGTTATGACCTGTCGTGGGTGTGAAAAGAAACCATTGGGACTCATGACGCAGAGCAGAAAACAACAAATCAAAGGCATGCCAAGCGACAATAACAACAACAATGGTAACCTGTACAGTAAGAGTGACGCTAAGAAGAAGAAGAAAGAGAAATAAGAGGAAGAAGAAGAAGAACAAGAAGAACAAGAACAAGAACAACAACAGCAACAACAACAGCAGCAGCACCAGCACCAGTAACAACAACAACAAATTCCGAGCGTTACGACCAACAGAACAATATACTCAACGCCGGGAGTAATACCACTGAAGGAAAAAAAAACAGAAAATAATGATGATAACAACAACAACAGCGCCACCTATTCCTCAAAGAGTCGATTGAAAATTCTCATAGCACCAAAGCAACACTGAGGCTAAAATTGTCACAGTTTTCATTGCTGCAGTGAGCAATAGTCCCCTTTTTACAACATAACATAGGTTAAAGCAAAATGGCTACTAAAAGTACCTTTTTCTGCAAATATAGCTAGATTCATTAAAATATTCGATTGATTTTGCGAAGAGCCCAAAGATTTGAGTGAAAAGCGGGCAGAAATGTCACCTTAGAGTGTCCTTGAAGATGACAGAACCTACAGAGAATGGAAAAATAAAATAGCGATGATCGGTTTCTAACTAGGAAACTAGTCCATTTAGAAGATCTCTAAGTGTGATAAGTTCATCATCATTTTGTAATGGATCGAGAAAAGATAAGGGTAAAGGAGCGGATGTACTGCTACAAATAAATACCGGATGTTTGGTGGCAGCCGTATAAAAAAACGAAGTAGCTGTATCTGAAGGAACTCAAAATTCACTGAAAGAACGGTTGGGAATGGGGATGGAGATCTTGGTTCAAACTATTCAGGTAATTATTGAAAGCGTCTCCGATGTGATGGATCTGTTACACGGCACTCTACTGTTGTTGTAAAAGAGTAAAGGCACGGAAGTTACCAATTATATAAGGATCTTCAAACGACGTCTTAGGGGAAAACGGAGAAGGTCTGTACAAATGTAAAGTCCACAACAGCCGTAACAACCACAATAGCCGGTATAACAACAACAATAACAGTAGCAACTATTAACATCAGCAGTAAAAACAATGATGGAAACTTACACCTCATCCCTTCTACAAAAACTAAAAGGACCCGCCGCCATATGCAAAAGGTGTAGCCTGACAAAGAGCTCCTTCTCGAAAACACAAACACCACGCTGCCTCAGACACCCTCAGAATCTAAAGTTGTGTTGTTTGGCGAGGTTAAGACGAAAGATCCGTATCAAAAAATTTTTTGTGTGAAATTTGAGACTAAAAAAAACACCGCTGGATGAAAACCTGGAAGGTTGACAGAACAGTACAGAACCTGTCAACTGTTCCTACACTAATATCGTCACTGTCTTTACTCAAACAGAAATATTAGTAACTACAGCAAAAGCACTAAGAGACACGAACAATAACAACAAGGACAATAGCAACTACGATCGCAAAAACAACTGCAACAAAAATAGCAACTACTAAAAAACATGGAAACTCGCCAACTTCATAACAGTAAATAGAAAATGCAGGGAGGAAATACATAATACTACACCAAAATATCTTATTGGTCTATCTATCTGTCTATCTGTGGAGGTGTGTGCCTCAGTGGTTAGCGTGTTGGACTCATGATAGTAAGATTGCGGTTTCAACTCCTGGACTGGGCAACGTGTTGTGTTCTTGAGCAAAATATCTCATTTCACATTGCTTCAGTTCACTCGCTGGCAAAAACGAGTAACGCTGCGACTGACCGGCATCCCGTCCAGTGTGTAAATCTATATGCATCAAAGAAATTAACTGGGAAACCGGCCCTTGTGAGTCCATAGAACTCAAGAAGAATGCTGTCTATCTATCGATCTGATTATCTAACCATCATCATACATACATCTGTCCAAGTCATTCATCAATTTATTCATCTCCGTACACACATACACACATACGAAAATGAGCGAAGAGATATAACTCTGAGCTTGGATTTGGACAATAAATATATTTAAATAGTACAAGATAAATTCTTGATTGATTGAAATAATTTTTGCTTCGAGGAAAAAGTAAACAAGCAGCAAGCGGTGATTGCGGTTGACTCCGAATGTGAATCGGAGATAATGCCATGGAATCTGGAATTCTCCTGAATTAACGATATTCTTTTTTTTTTTTTGTTTTGTTTCTGGAAAGAGATCAGCTGTAAACATTTATTTCTGCCTCAGTAGGTGTCATTAAAACAGTGATGTCTTACTGTTACTCCAGCCAAACGTAAGCCATAGACATATTCAAGTAAAGCGAAATAGATCGGAATGTAGAGCAACATCAAAAACAAAAGACATATTTCAAACCGTACAAGATAGATTCTTTATGAAATTATCTTCGCTTCCAGAGAAGCTAAACAAACACTAGCGGCAATTGTGTATAGATGCATATATATATATATATATATATATATATATATATATATATATATATATATATATATATAAGTGTGTACGCGTGTGTGAGTGTACGCTGATTTATATTAGACAAATAAGATGGGCGTACTAAACACATACATATATACATATATAAACGTATATGTCTATGTATATGTATATATATGTTCACAGAAATACATGTATATACATACGTATATATATATATATATATATATATATATATATATATATATATATATATATATAT
>NC_068984.1:141032527-141033221 GCF_001194135.2 Octopus bimaculoides | reverse complement strand
TATATATATATATATATATATATGTATGTATGTATATGTATATGTATGTATATATATATAAACATATATACCATGCAATCTTTCAAATTTATAACTCAAAATCGGAGAAATATGGCGTTCGAGGACGATTGGCATATATACCGATCGAGATGTAACGCCGAAAATGGAAACATAAAACATGCAAACAATGAGGAGAGAACCAAACTATAGTTGCAACGAAGGTCATCAGTTTTGATAAGATTGAAAGAAGAAGAATCTGACGTTTCAAAATTGTTCCTTCGTCAAAAAAATTTTTTTTTTTTTTTCGCAGTTCCCAACGAAAATCCCATTTTAAAACATGAGATTTTTTTCCATACTTCACGACGAACAAACTTAAATTCACAAATTGCATTTCGTAACTTTTTCTGAATCAGTAAACGGAATCCTTCAAAATCCAACATTTCAAACTCAACAAGAATCCTGAAAAGGGAGAGAATCATTCATCTGGTCTTCGCTTACATACACGCACACTTACAGACATAGACATACACACACACACACACATACATACATGCACTCACACATATGCACACACATACATACACACATGAACACATACACATATTATGTAAGCATGCATATATACATATGCACACATATATATGTATATATATATATATGTAGACACACAATTTATATATATATATATATATAT
>NC_068984.1:141031472-141031994 GCF_001194135.2 Octopus bimaculoides | reverse complement strand
TTTTTTTTTTTTTTTTTTTTTTCAAAATCTAAAGCATTGCTTGGTAAATGTTGTTGCTTTGAATATTTAATTCAAACCATTTCACTTCACCTACAAGGAAAAACAAACCGAGAATGTCACTCGTAAGCGAATAAAATTCGGTCGAAATGTCCCATGCGTTCACTGCTCGTTCTGTGTATTTGTGAATAAAAATAGACATCCCCCTGGGCCTCTGACCAAGCGGAAAATCCAGGATATGATAGGTGAACTGAAAGAAGGGTGTACCACGCCCTAGACTCGTATTCATCTTCAGATGAGTAGACTAAAGCACCGTAAAATGAGATGCGTTGTTCAAGGATACAAAGCATCGCCTGATCCAGAAATCGAACCCAGAAGTAACAGAGTGACTCAGAGTTCGAGAATTTCGTGCGTTTGCACTTATCAAACTCTCGGACCTTGAGTCACTCTGTTACTTCTACAAGATATTAATAAACATATACTCATATTTTGAGTTCTACTTCTCTTGGTTGCGAAACCGATTTA
>NC_068984.1:141026167-141030849 GCF_001194135.2 Octopus bimaculoides | reverse complement strand
TATATATATATATATATATATATATATATATATATGCACATATATATGTATATGTATGTGTGTTTTTGCGTATGTACATGTATGCATGTATGTATGTATGTATGTATGTATGTATGTATGTATGTATCAAAATATCTCGCATAGAAATCTATTTAATCCACCGAAATAGTGTTAGCCCTATCCCGAAACTCATGTAAAACGTGGTGAAATAGGCCCGACACGTTAGTGCCAGTAGGTCATGCCTCCTTACTGTACAGATATAAAAAAAAAAACTGTAACTAATATCTCGAGGTCGCCCCTCACAGCTGTACGTGCACCACCGTCAAGATGAAATCTGATATGTCAAGGTCACTACTCACTCCTTACAACTGTTCTCTGTTCTTCAGCTGTTGGCGTTTTTGCTGCAGCTGTTGTTTTTTTATTTACTTTTTGGTGATGCGTTATTTCGTTGTTGTTCTCGTGGCGGTGATGGCAGTTGTTCTTGTGGTCGTGGTGGTCCTGATAGTAGTGGTGTTGGCGGTGATACTGGTGATGGTTATAGTGATGATGATGATGATGATGGGTGGAGGGTGGGTTGCTGATCATATCAAGAGTTTGTCTATTCCAGTCACAGCCTGCCAGAACTTAGTGAAGCTAAATTTAGAGGTTTCTTTTAGAGAGTGATGCCGTTGATATCAGATACCAGGCATCACGTAGTTGTCGGCAGTGGATCTACTTGGTACGTTCTCTCTATATGCAATTGCTACCAATTATTGTGACATACCATATGTCGGCGACGACGACGTCAACAATAACAACAATAACAACAACAACAGACATATTTGTCTAGTTAAGCGATCCACTCCGCAAGTATGAGCTCTAGGTTCGATTCCACTAGCAGTACCTTCATACATTGTGAGTGGAATTAAGGTAGACGGAAACTGTATGGAAGCCTGTCATTATACCTTACATTGTGCCGCATAGGTTTTATAAGTTTGTAAAACTGTCCTCAACTAAGGTAGGGATAAAAGGTGTGATAGACAATTGGAGCCGACCCCTGCCTCTATCAGTCGCTGCGCACCAGTTCCCCTAACCTCACCGAGTTGCCATAAATATTTCTAAGTAAATCTTAAATTGAGTGAGTTTAACGTCATGTATTTAAGAAATATATTTCCATTAATGTAAAATAAGAAAAATGAAACAAATTAAAATGGTGTGTATTGCTTTCAGATTTTGGCACAAGGCCAGCAAATTCGGGTGAAGAGAGTAAGTCGATTACATCGACTCCAGTATTCAACTGGTACTTATTTTATTGACCCCCGAAAGGATGAAAGGCAAAGCCGACCACGGCGGAATTTGAACTCAGAACATGAAGACAGACGAAATACCGTTACGCATTTTACCCGTCGTGCTTAAGATACTGCCTGTTCGCCGCCTTTGTTGAACACTATATTAACGTGAATGAATGATACACTGTTTCCAATAGTTGATACACTGTTTTTAAACGTTGAACTGAAAGTCACTGAAACAACGTGACCAAACAAACATTACAATATGTTGTGTTGTGTGTCGTCTGCGCAATTTCTTGATAGCAAAATAGTGAATCCACAGGTAAGCCTGTGTTTATGGTTAATGAGTGTCACGGATAATAATATCAATCATAATATTTAGGTAATGTGCAAAATGTTTTGTGTGTGGCTGATGAACCGTAATTTGGATTTACAGAAAAGGATAACTACAGGAATAATGACTGATTAAGGATGAATAATAACATTGTATTGAATAGAGACACGTTGATACTGACTTCAAATTTTGGCACAAAGCCAGCAATTTAGGGGATAAATGTACTACATCGATTATTTAAATCGACCCCGGAAGAATGAAAGACAAAATTATATAAAGAAAATATAATCAATTTCGATGAATTTCATTTTATCGAATATCAGTAACATGTTCTTGACCTCCAGACAGAAGATATACTGTTTGTAAGATAGAAATTTAAATGTAATAAAATGTTATAAAAGAAATTTAAAGTGCCTGCGTAATAACTGTAACCTTATTTTGGGGTCACTCTGTGTGTACACACACACACACACACACACACACACACACACACACACACACACACACACACACACACACACACACACACACACACACACACACACATATATATATATATATATATATATATATATATATATATATGGGGGTGTGTGTCTGTGTCAGTGTATGTGTGTGTATAAATAAATATATGACTGTGAGTTTGTGTGTATATGTGTGTGTACAGAGTAAGGAAGAACTTGAGGTTTCTATCGAAGTCCTCACGACGTTTTTGTAGATCTTCAACAAAATATATTTTAAAGAGAAAGCAAAAATAAAAAGGAAAATAAAATAAAAGATTAATTAATCGATAAAAAAGAAATAATTCTAAACACAATATGTTTCAAATTAAAATTACCATTTTTTAAAATTCCTGTCTTTACAGATTCATCCCAGAATCTCCCCGATGGCTTATAAGCGCTGGACGATTAGAAGAAGCAGACAAGATAATCAAGCGCATGGCGAGAATAAACAAGAAAGAGATTCCAGTTGAATATTTCTCAGAGATTTCCGCTGAGACGGCACCTAAAGTCAAATTCTGGAAGGTTTTCACATCCAAGAAACTTACTTGCTGGTGTGCCATTATGTGTTTTTGCTGGTGAGTATCTTATGCTAAGATGACTGATGTCGGCGTAAGAATTGAATCTAGCAGAAATCGATTGAGCAATAGAAATGAGTGACTGGTGATAACTGTAAGATATTGGCTTTGACTATTTGTTAAAGTTAAAGAATATACGTTTTCATACGATTTTGTCGGTGAAAGGGCTTCGGACAACAGTAGCGCCCGGGTAGCGTATATATGCCTACGTATTAGGAACAAACTGACTAGAAAAATTTCATAGAACTATGGCACTGAATTTCAAACAGTAAACTGTTAGACTTATTAAGATATACAAAGATGTGTGCGTGTGTATGTCTACGTCTTTTTGCACAAATATAGGCACATTTTTTATCAAATCTGTTTACGGCTTTTACTATAAACCCATCTATCTATTCATTCAAGCGACACACACACACACACACACACACACACACACACATATTTAAACATCATCGGTCGCACATACATAGTGTATGTGTAGTTTATACACCAAATTTGCTGCAGTATATCGTCTGGGGAAAAAAAGCTCCCTGCACAATGTCGAGAGTTAAAGAACATTTTCGGTGATTCTGAGGCAAGTTGTCTCACCTTGTCTATGACATTCAGGTATTCTTTAACACTCGGCGTTGTGAAGGGAGTTTCCCCTGAACACTATCCCGCCGCAAATTTAGTGTATAAACAAAACACATTCATAAAGCAAGAGGCATTATCACAGCACATGTGTGTTTCAAATGGCTATCACGGTTCTTCCAGCAAACAGTTTAGTTTTGTACAGGGTGTCCACAAGGTCTGGGTACATGGAGCAAATAAAATCATAACATAAACAATTAAATATAAGCAATAATAATTTCTTAAAGTATGTGTTAATCTCCATGTGGGTACATGGAGTAAATAAAATCATAACATAAACAATTAAATATAAGAAATAATAATTTCTTGAAGTATGTGTTAATCCCCATGTACCCAGACTTTGTGGACATCCTGTATATCAATTATATTTACAACCAAGCAGAATTTATTCTCATAAAATTTCTATTGTTCTTTGATAAGTTAGTTATTTTTAAAATTTCTCTCTTCTTTCTAGGATCTCTGTCAGTGTGGTTTATTTTGGCCTTGCCCTAAATAGCCAGGATCTCGGTGGGAACGTTTTTGTAAACTTTTCTCTGGGTGCCATGGTAGAATTCCCAGCTTATTTCTTCTGTATTATATTTTTGGATCGCATGGGAAGAAAGAAATTGCAAAGTCTGACAATGGTTGTCGGAGGTGTATCATGCTTGGCAACTGTTCTACCAATTCTTCTCGGAAATTCTTGTGAGTGTAAAATTTTTAAATCTATTATAATAGATATGGATAAGTAATGTCTATGTATATATAATTATATATTATAAATACACACAGCCATACAGGCACATATATACACGCATACACATAAATATTGTTTATAGAATGCCTTTGAAAGTGCACAGAATATGGTGAAGTTAGGAGTTTTATATATTCCATTAGACTCCAAGAAAAAAAAAAAAATAATAATTCATGAAAAGAAGAGTCGTATTATTAATAAGATAATTTCATGATTATAAAGTATAGATAAGAACTATTCAACAGAAGGTTAAGGAATTGTCACAGAAACACCTGTAAAGACTTTATGAATGTTTTAACATTATTTTCTTTAGTCTCGAAATTCGCACACACACATACACACACGCAGAGTTAGTTCCATAGATGTATATAAATAAGTATGTATATACATACTTAAGCACGTACACACGTGTATACACACATGCATATATCTATGTACATGAACGTAAGCGATATAATTTCAATCGTTTGGGCGAAATATTCAAACACTGAGATAACACAATGAATCAAAAAGAAGTCAGTGCAATGTCTTTATATGTGGATTAAACAAATGTATGGCGTATTTACTTACATAAATATTCATACATACATACATATATATTTGAATATATACATACATACATTCATACAAACAGGCCTA
>NC_068984.1:141019481-141025528 GCF_001194135.2 Octopus bimaculoides | reverse complement strand
ACTGTGCACACAAAAAGGTCCTTGTCATTCACCTTCTCAGTCTTCACCTTTTTCCTTAAATGTCTCTTGAGCCCTGCTTGCATCATCCTGGCCTCTTCAAATGCTTTCACTCCACTCCACACCCTTGTTCGCCATCCAACTCGATCTGAAGCGAGGACTTCTATATCTTTTGGAGCCATTCCAATTGACTTCATAGCAGTCCTTATGCCATCCTTAAACCTTTTTTTTAGGTTTATGCCGATAACGTTTCCCCTCTGCAAGCTCACCATAAAACATACATACATACATACATACATACATACATACATACATACATACATACGGATAATTCGTACATTACAAGTGCAATCTGTGAGTAGAATAGTAAAAATATGTAAGGCTTTTCTCAAGTTCCAAATGTGAATTTGTCTGTGTTAACTACATCCCAAAAATGGAGCCTTGGATCTTTGTTGGAAACCGGCTCCCTGCTCGGCGGAAGATTTATAATAATTAAAAAATAGAAGAGACATACATACATCCATACATACATACATACATACATACATACATACATACATACATACATACATACATACATACATACCCTGTTGTCGATGTTGAAATTCCGGTGAAGGAGTCTTGGATCTAAATTAGAAACCGGCTCTTTCTCTCTCGGCAAGAAATCTTGAAATAAAGCCGAATAATGACATACATACATACATACATACATACATACATACATACAGACGAAGTTGACTATATGGAGACCGATGGGCCAAAAGAATATTGGTCAAAACAGCCATCAAGTTAAAACACAACCAGGCAGATATGGTTGTGTTTATTGAAAAAGTAAAAATATTATTAGTCATTCACTGATACAGTTATTATTTTTTTATTATTATTCTCATCGTATAATTCCCACATAATCATTTCTGGCTAGTCTGTTAAAAGCCTGAATATGTATTATATACAAACGTGTGAGTGTGTGTGATTCGTGCGTGTGCATGCATGTATTAAACACTAACTTATCTCAAACCAATACATTATTTTCAGTTTGCTTTCTTTCTTACCATTTTCAGCTTATCAATGGCTAGTGTTGTTGTTTGCGATGATCGGAAAACTTGGCATTACATCAGCATTCGGGGCTGTTTACCTGTTTGGTTGTGAACTCTTCCCTACTGTCCTGCGTAACTCTGCCATGGGTTTATTTTCCACATGCGGAAGAATAGGAGCGGTGGTAGCGCCGTATATTGCGGAATTGGTAAGTTTGGTTCCGATAACAGTTGCATCAGTTCATAGACAACTTATTTACATATTACTTGTCAATCACATTTTGAGTGATTGAGACACTTTAGAAGTTTAGAAAGAGAAACCAAAGTAACTCTTCGTGCTCTATGGGGCCCTAACTAGAGAGAGGGGGTGGGGAGAAAAGAGAGTGAGAGAGAGAGAGAGACAGACAGAGAGTGAGAGAGAGACAGACAGAGAGTGAGAGAGAGACAGACAGAGAGTGAGAGAGAGACAGACAGAGAGTGAGAGAGAGATAGACAGAGAGTGAGAGAGAGATGAAGGGTTCTGCCCGACACGTTACCCTTTTCTTGTTCCTTTCGGCAAAGCAGTTTATTCAGCTTTTCAAACCAGTGAAGAAAGACCAGGAAAGAAATTAAGTGAGTTTATTGCCGAGAATCTCAGAACCAAAGAAAAATGAATACTCCTTGGATAGATCAACCGAATGTACATCGTCGTCTTATACAAGATTCTGGTCATATGCAGTTAGTAAACAGAAACTCCCTCTTGTGTTGTTTAAACTTGAAAAGCAGCATACAAGAAAGGTAACCCTAAGACAGAAGGCAGAATCCCTAAGCGTTTAGATTCCACACCCCTCAAGAAAAATGCTTTTACTGAACACTTAATTCAATAAACAATCCTTATAGATTGTCTGCAACCCCAAGACAACTTCCGATCTGAATAGTTTCCTCTATTGTATATATTCGATTGAATTGAGATAACAATATTTTAATGTTGTTTATTTAATTAACCACGGGAAGATGAAAAAAAGCCCATCCCTGTACAATTTGAACTCGAAATCCAGAAACTATATTGTATTAGCCAAACATACACCACATCTCGAAAAGTGCGCTCGCGGTGTGTGTGTGTGCGTGTGTGTGTATGTGTGTGTGTGTGTGTGTGTGTGTGTGTGTGTGTGTGTGTGTGTGTGTGTGTGTGTGTGTGTGTGTGTGTGTGTGTGTACACGTGCAGCATATAAGTGGATAACGGAAGAGCTCGAAATCAGAAGATAAAATATCGGGAAGATAAAAGTCCCGAAGTTCGTTGCAAACTTTTCATTTCCGCGAATTAATCATTTTGCTGAAAGTGGAGAGAAGTTTGATTACAATCATTTTATTGTAATTAGCAATCACATATCGAACTGTGTGAGATTAACTTTTACTTTCTGTTTTCGTTTGCTTGTTTCTTTTTTTTTTCTTTTTTTTTTTTTCTTTTTACATTTGTGACGTTCTTTTAATTGCGAAACTTCTTTTCGTCAAGCATAAATTGTCTCTACTGATATTCTTTCTCCCGGTTTGAGGATTGCTTAAGGTAGTGGTGGCGGGAGCGGGGAACAGAAGCTGCAGCAGACAGGACTCGATGGTTTATAGTAACGCCGTATCGGATTACAATATGAGATATGAGTTAGAACCCTCTCCGAGGTGAACGTCTACTTTAAACGAAGTGGGGGTGTGTGATTCAGTGCAGTAATAAATTAGTCAGTGCACATGCGCTGTGCAGACAGAGCCAGATATTCAGGCATAACGGAATGCACCTGAGAGAGAAAGAGACAGACAACGAGAGAAATAGAGAGAGAGAGGAACATAGTCTAACATAAAATCTCTTCATATATTAACATTATATGCCCCTTAGAATTAAATGTGGATATGTATCCAGCGTAGGGTAACCAAAAATAAATAGTATTACCGTAGGTTCGAGAATAGGGGTTACATGGGGGGGGGGGTACAAATGCACCCACTGAAATTTTGGGACGGGAAATGAAAACGCTTTAAAGAACCTCGTGAAAAACTTCGTCACCAGAACGAACGAGCGTAGAAACATTGGTGGACTGACTTGAAACATTACTTTTCCATTATTGGAATTATCTGATTTAATCGACGGACAACAACAACAACAATAATAATAATAATAATAATAATAATAATAATAATAATAATAATAATAATAGAGAAACTTTCAAAATACAAAGACCTGGAAATAGAGTTAACTCGAATGTGGAATCTAAAAACAGAAACAATTCCTATCATAGTAGGTGCCTTAGGTATAATAAAAAAAATATCTGTACGAGGGGTTGGGGATGTAGCATCTACCCTATTACCTTCTGAGCTTCTCTCCGTAAGATATTAGCTGACCTCTAGTTCCTAATACCCATTGGATGAGTGTGTGTATGTGTGTATGCATGAACGTATACACACACACTATGAATATGTTTGTGTATGTATGGGGGTGTGCCTGCATGTGTATGTCATTGTTCAGTTTTATTTCAAGATTCCTTGCCAATAGAGAAAGAACCGGTTTCTAACCTACTTCTTCAATTATAGATGGACGATTATGTGTGTGTGTGTGTGTGTGTGTGTGTGTGTGTGTGTGTGTGTGTGTGTGTGTGTGTGTGTGTGTGTGTGTGTGTGTGTGTGTGTGTGTGTTTGTGTGTAGTTATCCGGAGAGGATTCAGTCAAATTTGCTTCCCAGAATGCACTGCATATGCAAAGGTTTTATAAACAATTTTTCCGTAAGCAATTAAACGGAGTTCTCAGACTGATGAAATCTTAGCGCATCACAAAACTAGACCAGACGATCCCTAGTTTTGTACGGACGAAACTATTATATATAAATACGAGGTGTTTATAGTCATCTATAGCATATGGGGGGTGGCTAAAATATGTAGATATATTCTTTAGTTCAGTTCTTTGTATAGTTCTTTGCTTGTGTGGGTGCGAATGCACAGGTGTTTCTCTATGAACGTATCTGTGCGTATATTTATATTTCTTTCTTGCTGCAACTATTTTCTTTACAGTGTATAAGTTACAGCAGCAGCAGCGGCAGCAGTAGTAGTAGTAGCATAACGATAAGGATGAGGAAGAGGAGGAGGGGGATGATGGAGTTAAGGGTGGGGGTTTAGGAATAGTGATAGTTTAGCTCTATGCTCTGTTATTTGTTGATGACCAACAGCATAGAGATACAACTGCCAGATAAATTAGTTATTTTTTTGCCAACTCATCAACGTGCTATTTGCAGCAGTACTTTTGTAATGAGAGAAGTATTTTTATCGAGGTATTTAGTACACATACGCGTGCGCTCACACACATACATACACACACACACACACACACACATATACTGGCACTCCGTCGGTTATGATGACGTGGGTTTGAGCTGATCCGATGAACGGAACAGCCAGCTCGTGATATTAACGTGCAAGTGGCCGGACACTCCACAGACACGTGCACCTTTAACGTAGTTCTCATGGCGGTTCACCGTGATGCAGCACGTGGTAAGAGTGGCTTTCTGAATTAGAGGTACAACTGAATTTTGCCAACTGTGTAGACTGGAGCCACGTGAAATGAATTGTCTTACTCAAGCACACAATGCCTAGTGTTGTCTCCTGTCGGATTTACAGACGCAGCTGTCTAGCTCTTTAGCTGTTATCACTGAGAAATACCGAAGAAAGGTAACTCTGGGCAGATTTAAAGCCATAGCTTTAACTAGAACACAGTCAACAACACTGACTGAATTGCGCTATCGGAACGCCAGGTCGGAAGAATTTCAGCAGTATTACAGCCAAGCAGTGTTTAGACATAATCGAACATTAGGTTAGTTACAATGTTTGTGACATCTTTCAACTTCTAAAGGCAAATTCACTGAAGTTGATGTTGAGATGCAGGAAAAACAACAGTAGAATCTTCCATTACGACGACACGTATTAAACTAACTTCATTTCCGTATCTGCTATCATCTGGATACAAATGAGGCTTAAATATCTTCTTAAGAACTCGCGTGCAAAAGCATCGACAAAGCATTCTAGATACAAGACGCTTAACCTGTACTGGTTCCATAAACGGAGAACTTGAGAGCATCCCCTCGGTAGGTTCACATCAATCTTGTCTTTTAGCAGCAAAAAGAAAAAGAAAAAGCACTATTCAAACAGCAAAAAGATAAAAAAGAAACATTGCACACCGTCCTCTCTAAACGTGAGTGACACTCAGCTGAAGCCCTCATTTGTTCCAAATGCTGGACTTCACTATCACTGAGGATTTCTCCAAGACGGGTGCACACATACACACACACACACACAAACATGCATACCCGAGGTGATGTGACATTTTCAAAACTGCTGAAAATCGTCGTGGCACTCAGTCGGTTGCGACGACGAGGGTTCCGGTTGATCCGATCAACGGAACAGCCTGCTCGTGAATTTAACGTGCAAGAGGCTGAGCACTCTACAGACACGTGTACCCTTAACGTAGTTCTCGGGGAGATTCTGCGTGACACAGTGTAACAAGGCTGACCCTTTGAAATAGAGGTACAACAAAACAAGAAGAGAGAGAGAGAAAGTTGTGGTGAAAGAATACAGCAGGGCTCGCCACTACCCCCTGCCAGAGCCACGTGGAGCTTTAGGTGTTTTCGCTCAATAAACACTCACAACACCCGGTTTTGGAATCGAGACCGCGAGTCCGCTGCGCTAACCACTGGGCCATTGCACCTCCACTGCTGAAAATAACACGCACTGCTATGAGCATACATTCTCTCACCGAGTGAAATAATGGTAGGATCTAACGAAGGACTTAAACAGTCACCTGATGAAGTGCATTTTACACCTTAGAGGGATGATGATAATTATACATCTCACCAATGTACAACAGGTGTTAAAACGTATCGGAACAATTGTAGTGATTTATAAATAATGTCGTTCATTCCATTTTCTATCTATCTATCTATCTATCTATCTATCTATCTATCTATCTATCTATCTAGCTAGCTAGCTAGCTATATATATATATATATAT
>NC_068984.1:141015453-141018896 GCF_001194135.2 Octopus bimaculoides | reverse complement strand
CTAGCATATTGACAGACCGGTCACTGGTCAATCTTATATACACAAGTACTATAATCTTTTTAGGATCTCGAAACAAATTTTTTCATGAACCTTCTGATTCTTTTAATGTGCTAGTTTCCTGGTATTAAATTGATATTAATTAATATCGAATTTTTACCATATTATGTTAATTAGCTATCTATCTATCTATCTATCTAGATAGATAGATAGATAGATAGATAGATAGATAGATAGATAGATAGATAGATAGATACATACATACATACATACATACTTACAGACAGACAAATAGATAGATAGATTCCATGAAGATAATAAAGGAAGAAATATAACTAAGAATTTATTGAATGTAATGTGGCCTCATGATGTAATTTATGCACACGTGTAGAGACACGTTTGCACAAACATAGACTACACATGTACACAAAAGCACATTTACGCAAACAGGCTATCACAATGTTCCAAACTATTAAATACCGTTATATCTCAATCAAGATATGGATGTCAAGAAGCAAAGGTTGATGACTACACTATTTGTGTGCATGTAACTATACAGGTGCACCAAGATAAAAAAAACCCATCTGGTCTAGATAAAATTAAGGAGAAGAGATAGGTAAGACGTGAAGGTATTTAAGTATTACATAGTCTGGAATTCGGTATGGAATGCTGAGGGATCTAGAGTTGTTATCTAGGGCTAAATGGATCCATATTGTCAACCAATCAACATATGATGATTCTAACCGCGAATCAAAGCAACGAAAGAAAAGAAAGCATACCAGTTTAGCTTTTCTCCTAAATACCAGGCCACACAAAACAAAAATCGACTTTGTAACTTCTGATGGTATGCTCTTTCAACCTTCTTCTTCTTCTTCTTCTTCTTCTTCTTCTTCTTCTCCGTCTTCTCTTTTCTTTTTCTTCTCCTCCTCCTCTCACCATCATCATCCTCCTTCTTTTCCTTGTATTACTACCACTACTAATTCTCCTCCTCCTCCTCCCCTACTCCTATTCCAACTCCCCCTCCTCATCATCATCCTCCGCCACTTCCTTCTTCTTCTTCTATTACTACTACTACTTCTCCTCCACCTTCCCTCCCCTTCTCCCTCCTCGTCCTTCATTTTCTGTTTGTATGTATGTATAGCTTTTATCTTTTACTTGTTGCAGTCATTAGACTGCGGCCATGCTGGGGCACCGCTTGAAGAATTTTTAGTCGAATGAATCAACCCTAGTACTCACTATTTTAAGCCTGGTACTTATTATATCAGTCCTTTTTGCCGAACCGCTAGGTTACAGGAACGGCAAACACAGACTCAAAGACACATAGAAGTTGCTATTTGGAGTTTGCTATTTGGAGTTTGCTGAAGTTTTTCAGTACGATGTAGTTAAGGCCCTGTTAATTACACAACGAAGGAAAGTAGCCTGAAAATGAGAGAATTTTGCTAGGTGTCTGTAGAAAATATTTCATGGAAACATTTGACCCAGAGAGAATCATTTCATAGCTTATCCATAACGCTTTTATGTAAACAATTATTATACCACTTACTCATATCTCCCTTTTCTGCCTGTCATATAACATATTCAATGAAGAAAAACTGTTATGTGACGATTGCCAAAAGAGCTTAACACTTCAACGTTGGTCAATCAATTTGTAGGGTAACGGATTGCGATTTAAGCTGCATTCCTACTTTAAAAAGAAGCTATATTTAAGGTGGGGAGCTGGCAGAAACGTTAGCACGCCGGGCGAAGTGCTGAGCGGTGTTTCGTCTACCGCTACGTTCTGAGTTAAAATTCCGGCGAGGTTGACATTGTTTTTCATCCTTTCGGGGTCGATAAATTCAGTACCAGTTGCGTACTGAGTTCGATCTAATCGATTGGCCCCCTCCCCTAAAATTTGGGGCCCTATGACTAGGGTAGAAAAAGAACAATCTATATTTATAACAAGGCCAGAATAGACATGATTTGCAACACATCTTCATATACTTTACACTTTTGAAAATCTAACGTGAATTGGCCAGATATATTCCTATAATTTAAATATAATTAAACCCTAATTAATTCTATTTACTCTGTGAATTTTCCTTTTCATTTCTTCTATTCCTCCTCTTGTTTGGATTAATAACAATTTTTCTATATATGTGATTGTAATGTAAACGCTTAAAATTTAGAATATGCATTAAATATAATATTTATAAGCACAGCCTAAGAAAAAAATCTAGGCTCCTAAACTGAACCACGTATTTGTCGCTTACCAGTCGATCGTTTTACAAATTACAGCAAATGTGTTATACTAGATTTAATTTAATTCGTCAAATTAGTGTTCAATATCATTTTACTGCATAATATTAGTGTTCCTAATCGTTTTACAGAATACTACGTACTCTATCATACACGGTCACCATCGGATAGGTTCCCGCACATCTATCAAGCACAGTCTATTATAACATTGGAGGCGCAATGGCCCAGTGGTTAGGGCAGTGGACTCGCGGTCATAGGATCGCGGTTTCGATTCCCAGACCGGGCGTTGTGAGTGTTTAGTGAGCGAAAATACCTAAAAGCTCCACGAGGCTCCGGCAGGGGATGGTGGCGAACCCTGCTGTACTCTTTCACCACAACTTTCTCTCACTCTTACTTCCTGTTTCTGTTGTGCCTGTAATTCAAAGGGTCAGCCTTGTCACACTATGTGTCACGCTGAATCTCCCTGAGAACTACGTTAAGGGAATGCATGTCTGTGGAGTGCTCAGCAGGCTGTTCCATTGATTGGATCAACTGCAACCCTCGACGTCGTAAGCGACGGAGTGCCAACAGCAACACACATTATAACATTGAAATTTCATGGTCATTACTAAAAACAAGCCCCAGAATATGTATATTATAACATAAGCGGTCAACAGTTTCAAATATAATTGTTATATTATAGAACATTTTTTTCACACGCTTTTAGACCGAAAAATGTGGCGGTAGAACAGATCTTGTAATGAAAATCTTAAGCACGCCGAACAGCTGTACTGAGTGCACCAAATATAATCTGCAAAATTAATGTCAAATTAGCACATTTCTGGGTGCACCAGCAAGTTTGTTCGTCTCTCATGCACAGATCTTAAAGCATTGCAGTTTGTGAAATTAGATTACATATTTATTCAAGGAGACGACAGAGAATACGTGGTTTTTTTCTGATGTATGAGCAATTACTTGCAGATATCTGGGTGTGCACATGGATTTCTACGTTACGTGAGGGTGCTCTGTGTGAGTCTATGCAAATGTGTGTTGCGTGTGTTTTTCCTTGTTAAGCATCTGTCGGCGTAATAACCATGTAGTAGTAGTAGTGGTGGTGGTGGAGGTAGTGGTGGTGGTGGTGGTGGTGTATGGTGGGATAACTAATAGTGTTGGTGGCGACGGAATTAATAGCGCTGATGGTGGCAGTAGTAGTAGTAGTAGTAGTAGTGGTG
>NC_068984.1:141014234-141014723 GCF_001194135.2 Octopus bimaculoides | reverse complement strand
GTGGTGGTGGTGGAGGTGGTGGTAATGGTGGTGGTGGTAGCAGTAGTAGTAGCAGTGGTAGTAGTAGTAGTAGTAGTAGTAGTAGTAGTAGTAGTAGTAGTAGTAGTAGCTTGGCTGCAGATTGCTGCTGCAGCTGCTACTCTTGCGGCTGTTGTTGTTGACCCAGTGCACAGAAATATAATTCTGATATCTCTGCCAGAATCCTGATAGCTCCGCCAGAATACTGAGCTATTTTTTGCCCGACTATGCAACATGTTACCTGTGGCAATTATGTAATAGGAGTCGCCACACAAGAATCTGGGTACAAGTTTAGAAATGTTCGTAGCACACTTTTACATTTTATCTAAGACGTACAACACACGCACACAAAACAGACATATGCGTGTATGCACGTGTGTGTGTATGTGTGTGCATGTGTGTGCACGTATGTATACGTAAATATGTGTATGTATATATATATATATATATATATATATATATATATATATA
>NC_068984.1:141012138-141012418 GCF_001194135.2 Octopus bimaculoides | reverse complement strand
TATATATATATATATTCAGGTATAAGTTAGAGGTGTTTAAAGCCTCTAAGGGATAGATATATCCAAAGGCACTTCTGGTAATTACCTCAGTAGGTATGTTCCTTGGTAAAAAGTATACCGCAGCAGGTAATTTAACGGGTAACAATTTCACTCTCACTCTTACCTTTAGTTACTAATTACATTATGGGTTGCTAGCTCAAAAGACACACTTCTGTTTCTTATTTTTCCTCCATTTTCTTCTCCTCCCTCTCTCTCTCTCTCTCTCTCTCTCTCTCTCTCT
>NC_068984.1:141009098-141012128 GCF_001194135.2 Octopus bimaculoides | reverse complement strand
ATATATATATATATACATATATATTTGATTTCAACCTGATTGATCCGAGCTGACCTACGGTTTAATCGTGACCGACAACTTCTACATGAACTCTCTATTGGTTAAGGATTGTAAGGTTTCCGAAGTGAAAATTCGATTCCTAGCCGAGGCATTTCACTCTATTTACTCTTCGTACCAATAATATTTCGCCTTTGTTACTATTGTTGATGTTGTTCTTTAGCTTTGGTAGATTGACTCTGATCCAGTTGTAATCGACAGGCTTTATTTTTAGTCATGGTATATCTAAGACTACATCATTCAACGCATTCTATATTTAAAGAGGGTATGGTATTGTCTTAGAGAGATTTGCCGGTTATTTCTGCTATTTCTGAGAGCCCATGTATAGGTTCTCTGATTGTAATGGCAAGGTACTGTTCATCAAAATTAACCTAATTAGGTGAAGACCAAGGCTCTAGATGAGTCAAGAAGGTTATTGCTGTTACATGGGTGATATCAAAGGATTCTTCAGTTTTAAACGTATCTAAAATGTCACATTCTCATTTTGTGCTCTTGTGTCTCTTAATTAGGGTTACGTTATCGGAGGAAGTCTCGGCCGCTCGATACCATTATTTATGTTCGGTGGTATGGCCCTCATTGCTGCTGCCCTCACCTTCATTTTACCAGAAACACGAGGACGTAAACTTCCAGACACAATCAAAGAAGCCGAAAATGTGTAAGTATTATGCAGAAAAATTCATTTTTTCGTTTTTTGTTTGTTTCTACATTTTCTATCGTTTTATATTTTCAAACATCTGACAGCGAAAATTAACCAGAATTATTGACTTAAATTAGTTCTTTTATTAATCTACTCAAAGACAATTGAGCAGTTTTTTTTTTTAACAAAAAACAATTAAAGAAAGACGAGCAGGATTCATGTTCTTTGAAGGTCTTCCTATCCCTTCCGTTCAAAGCTCACAGGTGAAGCGAATGCAGGGAAAGAACGTGGTTGGATTACAATGATAATGCTTACAAGATAGTTAAGTCTAGTTAACTGGAGGAAAAGAGTTTCATAAATGACACTGAATCTAGGATTTTGCATTTCGACCAAAGAACACCTGTGTTTTATGGTAGCCTTTTGTTGCGTCAAAAATATAAGAGATCTTTAATCATAATAAAGACTCCGATGGAGTTTCTGAATGCTGTACCACTGAGAAAAGTTGCAAGATAGTCAAGTTCTGTTCATTGTGCAACAGCCTCAGTCAGGACAAATCTATCTCAAACTATAACTAATGTTATGATTTATACAGGAGGTAGGACCAGTGACAATTCCCATTTGGCGTATGCAGTTGAGTGCACTAGATGCAACTTCATTTATGCTAGTTGCACAACAGAAAAGGAAACAAAAGATTCGACGGCCATAGGTATGACGTCAGGCACAAAAAAAATGTATTTCTATGGAGCTTGTCTATTTTATATGAAACAGCTGTAAAATTGAGGACCGCCTGAAAGTACACATTCTCAGAAAATATTCTGACTCCACTGAAGTTTCTGTCTCCAAAACACGGGGATAAATATATTTGCGACTTAGCAACGCTACGCCCTAGATGAGAAACGAACAAAATGACAGAAGAATTCCTTCAGATCTACATAAAACTTTTTGACTAAGTGTTCCCTTCTTTGTTTTCTTTCATTTTCTTTCTTCTTCACTTTTTCCATGTTACCTTCTTACCATTTCCCCTTCTTCACTTTTCCCATATTACCAGTTATAAAAAGGCAAAACTTGGTAACGTCGTTTTGAATTGAAAGGAACGGAGGATACTCCCGTTCATATTTTGAATTTCTGTATCCTGGAGTATCTTTCGTTTTCCATTTTGAATCCAAGGAAGACAGACATACCGTCCAAATATAGTTCAGTTCAATAAACAGAGTTAACACATCATTTTATCACACATGATATCACGCCCTTATTATTCTTTTCTACACTAGGAACAAAGCCCGAAATTTTGGGGGAGTGGGGGGCCAGTCGATTAGATCGACCCCAGTACGCAACTGTTATTTAATTTATCGACTCCGAGAGGATGAAATGCAAAGTCGACTTCGGCGGATTTTGAACTCAGTACGTAAAGACAGACGAAATACCGCTAAGCATTTTGCCCGGCGCGCTAACCACTCTGCCAGCTCAGCGCCTTTACGCCCATATTATTCACCTTCGTGATGAGTCACATCAATTTTCATAAGCTAATAATAATAATAACAATAATAATAATAATAATAATAATAATAATAATAATAATAATAATAATAATAATAATAATCCTTTCTACTAAAAGCACAAGGCCTGAAATTTTGAGGGGAGGTAGGGATGAGTCGATTACATCGACGCCAGTACTCAACTGGTACTTATTTTATCGACCCTGAAAGGATGAAAGGCAAAGTCGACCTCGGCGGAATTTGAACTCAGAACGTAGCGACGGGCGAAATACCGCTAATCATTTCGTCCAACGTTCTAATAATGATCAAGCCATCCGCCTCAATAATAATAATAATAATAATAATAATAATAACAATAATAATAATAATAACAATGATGATGATGATGATGATGATGATGATGATGATGATGGTGGTGATGATTTTTTATTATTTACAGGACTGAAAATATGAAAAAAAGTGAAAGCCTCATATTGAAGAGCGCACCAATATAAAACATACAGAAACACGTCCAATAATCAAACGATACAGATTTGATTGTCAATGACGACGACGACGAAAACAACGACGATGATGATGATGACGACGGTGATGATAATGATATCGATGATGATGATGATGATGATGATGATGATGTTGATGATGACGACGATGACGATGTAGAGGAGAATAAGGCAGCAATATTGAAGAGTCGAGAGTGGATGAATACGTTTTAATATCTGGAGAGAGAGAGAGAGAGAGAGAGAGAGAGAGAGAGAGAGAGAGACAGGGACAGAGAGAGGTGGAGGGGGGAGATTCGTTGGCAGAAAAAATGAGGAAGAGCAAGAGAAGACAACGAAG
>NC_068984.1:141004146-141007611 GCF_001194135.2 Octopus bimaculoides | reverse complement strand
ATACATACACACACACATGTATATGTATGCATATATATACATATATATATGTATATATATACCTACACATTATGTATGCATGTATGCATGTATGTATGTATGTATGTATAATTTAGTAGGCTGAAGCTAACAATAGCGACCCCTAACTCTATTGAGCAAAGACAGTGTCTATAGTTAACCATATTAGATTACCAAATTTAGTCAATACTCTCTTTATTTGGTTCTTGGTACTTTTCTTAAATGCTCTTAATGGATGCAAGCATACATATATGCATTCACACACATACACACACACACATGCATGCATATAGGTATGTGTGTGTGTGTGTGTGTGTGTGTGTGTGTGTGTGTGTGTGTGTGTGTGTGTGTGTGTGTGTGTGTGTGTGCATATATATGTATATGTACGTAGAGAATGAACCGGTTTCTAACCTAGATTCAAGGCTCCTTCATTGGAATTTCAACATCAACAACAGGGTATTTTTGTTTGTATGTATGTATGTGCAGATTTGTATGTTTCATGTATGTATTCCCATGCATATAGTTGCATATCTAGACATGCTCATATATATTTAAATGATAAACTTCTGGAAAGTTTTACAGATTTTTACAGTTCCAGTGATGGATAGGATCTGTAGTCTTTGAATTAGCTTTCTCCTTTCTGGTTTTGAGAAGCCTAATTTCTCAAGATTGGTATTTATGCAGTGCGTTACATATCCTAAGGCCCCAATAATTACAGGTATAAACTTGAACTTGTAATCTGGATACAATAGCTGTAGATTTCTCAATAGTTCAGCATAGATGTTCTCTTTTTCACTGATCTTCAGCTTTATGCTGACATATGTTGGGCAGCTAAGTTCCACAACTCTGAACAGTTTCTCTTCTCTATCCCAAATCGTATATATGTTTGTATGTATATATGTTTGTATGTCTGTATGTATGTATGTATGTATGTATGTATGTATCTATCTATCTATCTATCTATCTATCTATCTATCTATCTATCTATCTATGCATGCATCTACGCATCTATGTAAGAATAATATAACAACAAGAATGGAGGATATCAGGCTTATATGGTAAATCAGAACATTTTTTTTTTCTGCTCCGGATACCAACTTCAAGTGGCCGAGTTTATATTCATACACCATTGTACAAGATCATTTTTTATAATCATTTTATAGCTGAACATTTTTCAGCAACCGCCGTGTGCGGTCGCTGAAGCTTTATGACAATAGATATTGGGTACTTCTTCTCTTGTTACAAAGTATATGTATGCATGTATGTATGTATAATATATGCATAGATGTACATACACACACGCACACACACGCGCACGCACGGAGACACACTCACACATACGCATGAATGTATATATGAGTTCATGTATGTATGTGTGTTATGTTCATATATATATATATATATATATAGAGAGAGAGAGAGAGAGAGAGAGAGAGAGAGAGAGAGAGAGAGAGAGAGAGAGAGAGAGAGAGAGAGAGAAAGAGAGAGAGAGAGAAAGAGAGAGAGAGAGAGAGAGAGAGAGAGAGAGCGTGTGTGTGTGTGTCTGCGTGTGCGCGTGTGTACGTCTAAATTTAGTGTACTGTATGACAACCTCAAAGAAAGGAATAACTCATTTCATTTGTAGATAAATATTTTCTTTCATTTACATTGGAGATTTGAACGCCTCACTATAATTCATAGTTGCGCCAGGAACGGGACTCTCAAATAATAATGATGATGACGACAATAAGAATAAGAATAACACAAAAAGATGACAGTAACTTTGAAGTTTCAATTATGGCTTTTTGAAATTTTATTTGAAGAGATATTAATCATATAAAAACATGGTAGAGGCATCAAGTATTGGATAAATAATTGCAATGGCGGACTCCATTATCTGTAAAGAATAATACAAAAGAAAGACAATAGAAATGGTCGGTGTTTGTATTTAATAGCTATAGTGAAAGGAAAGAGAACTATTAAAGGTAAAATATGAACGAAATGAAAGTTGAGTGGAAAAAATGTGGGAGCAAAATTTAATATAATTGTATTTATATGAATAGTTATGGATACAGGCTCTTTAAATGTGATAAGTTAGTATTTGTAACGAAAATTATTTGGTGAGAGCCAAGTAAAAAAAAGGAAAGGAAATGCGGAGATCTATTTATCTATCTATCTATCTACCTATCTAAAAAGCAAATAAATAACAAGGAAGTCCAGGTATCAATGCATTACGGCCGTTTCAAGGGGCTACATTTAATCGATCAATAAAAACATTACATCAATTTGAAATAAACTGATCTCCTCGGACGCAGACGACCATACAGATTTCCAACATAAAGGATAAACCATTATTTTTTTAGCAAATTTTCATCAGTACAAGAGACTAAAATAGTTACATTATTTCCCTTTGCTATTTTTTGTCGCAGAATGCTGGACATCCTTGTTACTTATTTGCATTTTATTCACCGATTATACCGAACTTGCTTGGTGCCTCAATTTAAGTATTCAACTGAATTTTAATTATTTCTTATCTATCTACATATTTTTATTGCATTTTTTAAGAAACATTATTACTAGTTATAAATATGTAAAAAGTTCAAAGTGTGAAGTTGAAAAAAGTGCATTTTTCTTTAAAAAAATATATCTACATTTTTATTGAAATAAATATTTCATTTATATCCACTTCATAACTTAATTAAGTAACTAAATATCCCGTCAATTTTACATGACATGAAAAACAAAAACTATGTTAAATGTGTTTCATGAAATAATAAGGCGATGAATATAAAGTATTTTATGAAATAAGGTAAATATTTTCGCCATATTTATTCGAAAA
Source organism: Octopus bimaculoides (assembly GCF_001194135.2). Taxonomy (NCBI): domain Eukaryota; kingdom Metazoa; phylum Mollusca; class Cephalopoda; order Octopoda; family Octopodidae; genus Octopus; species Octopus bimaculoides. The sequence goes on along the minus strand of NC_068984.1, from coordinate 141,004,775 downwards.
TCTCACGAAAATCTAAAAAAAAAAATTACAAAAATATATGTGGTAAACTTTATACAGTGAAGCTACAAAAAGACCCCTTTAATTTTGACTTGATACATTAAAAAATTATCTTTATGCATAATTTTATTCAGATATGTCATGTATAAATAACTGGGAAAAAATTCAAATAAATATGATTAAATATTAATTATGGTTGTTTTTATTATTTTGCTTATTTTGCGTAAAACATATCAGGATACAAAGATCAATTTCATAAGAAAAGTTAAACATTATATTTACATTCTACTGCCAGCGATATTGAATAACTGACATTTTGCGTTGGTCGAAATATTTTAACGTTATGTTTTTATGTGAGATTCGAAAGCAAGCGTCGTTTGAGGCATACAAAAGTAATTTAAGATAAACCATTTATGACGCATAGAAGTGAAAACTAGATGTACGAGGACTTGATATACAGATAGGCATATATATATATATATATATATATATATATAGGAGCACTCCGTCGGTTACGACGACGAGCGTTCCAGCTGATCCGATCAACGGAACAGCCTGCTCGTGAAATTAACGTGCAAGTGGCTGAGCACTCAACAGACACGTGTACCTTTAACGTTGTTCTCGGGGAGATT
>NC_068984.1:141001478-141003767 GCF_001194135.2 Octopus bimaculoides | reverse complement strand
ATAAGCTTCTATATATTTACATATATATATATATAAGCTCCTATATATTTAAAACATCACCTATATGTCTTTATATAAGGGCCTTTTAAACTTCGCACACAAAGTCTTGACAAATACGAATTATAAGTAAAACAACTGTGCACTTTAATTTCAGATTTTGATTCAAGGCCAACAATTTTGAAGAAGGGCCTAAGTCGATTACATCGACACCAGTGTTCAACTGGTACTTACTTTATCGATAAATACAATAATATCAGTGATGTCAGTGATGATGATGATGATAATAATAATAATAATGAATGGAAGCGGGTGGAATCTCCCCATGTCCTGATTAATGATACATCTAGTGATGGTGTCACAATAAAAACACTGGTTATTGCACAACCTGATAATCGCTAACTCATATGAGTGACAATGAAAAAACAATATATTGTGAATAACGGTGGTAATGAAACTGAAGCCATTGATGGTGACAGTGTTACATCCGGTAGGCTCAGAGATTCTGGTCCGGCTCCAGCCTGTCGATATCTAGAAAGAGACCACCACACACGGTGTAGATGGAGCAAGCAAATTAATGCTGTGGTAATGGAGTGTTACTACCTGAGCAGCCCGGTAGATGAAAATGGTGCTCAAATTAGGGGTTACCTTGGAGAGAAAAGGCATTGTTTCAACTCACGGAACAGAGATTATTCAGTGCGACCGTGAGATAGAGAATAAGAAGCCAGACATAGTCTTAATTGAGAAAGGAAGCAAACTATGCTGGATCATAGATATAACATGCCCAGCTGACAACAAGGTATGCGATAAGGAAGAAAGAAAAGTCGATAGATATGACAGGTTAGCTTGGGAGGTTAAGCAGCTGTGGTCGATGAAAAAGGTGGTAGTAGTAGTACCAATAATTGTCGGAGCCCCGGAAACAGTAAGTAAAAATCTTGAGAAGTACGTGAAACAAATAGGAGCTGCATTAAGGGTGGAGCACTTGCAGAAAGCAGCACTGCTTGGAACCGCTCGAATACTCCGGAAGGAGAGCGAAAAATAAGAGGTGTTACCTTAGTTCACTGGTAGTTAACAGCTGACACTGTAGTACATCTCCAGCGTTAGAAGCTGTGCAAAGGCAATAATAATAATTATTATTATTATTATTATTATTATTATTATTATTATTATTATTATTATTATTATTATTATTATTATTATTATTATTATTATTATTATTATTATTATTATTATTATTATTATTATTATTATCGGAGCCCTGGAAACAGTAAGCAAAATTCTTGAAAAGTACATGGAACAAATAGGGCCTGCATTAATGGTGGAGCACTTGCAGAAAACAGCACTTCTTGGAACCGCTCGAATACTCCGAATGGTGCTCGAAAATTAAGGGGTGTTACCTTAGTTCACTCGGAGGGAAAAGCTGACATCGTAGTACATCTCCAGCGTTAGAAGCTGTGCAAAGACAAAAATTAATAATAATAGTATGACCTTTACCAGTTGAGTTTTGTTTGTCAATTGTTTGACCTTAACCAGTTGAGCTAGCCCCGGTGCAGTACTGGCTCTTGTGGTTTCTGATCTTAACTGATTGGAAGTGTTCTCGTCTACATGTTTTGTCTTGGTATTAAAGATGAGTTACAGCAAATATTCTGCTCAATACCATAGATTTGCTTGTCAGTTATTTGACCTTAACCAGTTGAGCATGTCCCTTGGTGGCTGACGATATGTGCATCTCCGATCACGAGCAGAAGTAGCTGGGGAACATCATAGCCATGCGTTGAGAAGAATTCTTTGGAGTTTGAATAATTTACCTCTGGAAATATGGGTGTTTTGTTCAACATCCTTAAACAAAGCTTATTCATGGTTCTTTTGAGCGGGATGGGCTACTCAACCTCAAGAAAATTCTAACTGGGTCTCACCTGCAAGATCACGCACTGTTTATCTTGATATAAGATCACCATGTGGCGCACATGTGGTTGCGATGCATGTAACAGGTGTCCCCTTATCGGACGAGTAGTCATGATGAGTATACTGGGCTTCGTATATTTGTTCCCTTGTGTCACTTTGATAGCATGCACTGCTCTGTCACTCAATAATAATAATAATAATAATAATAATAATAATAATAATAATAATAATATCGACTCATAACCTGCTTAACATATCGACCCATAACCTGCTTAACATATCGACCCATAACCTGCTTAACATATCGACCCATAACCTGCTTAATATATCGACCCATAACCTGCTTAACAACAATGTATAAGACACTAACATCTGTCCTAACCGAGT